>NC_056630.2:154029507-154134507 GCF_002870075.4 Lactuca sativa | reverse complement strand
TCTCTCTCTCTATCTCTCTCTCTCTCTCTCTTTCTCTCTCTCTCTCTCTATATATATATATATATATATATATATATATATATATATATATATATATATATATATATACACACACACACACACACTCATCATTCAATCATATCAGCCATTGTCACATAATCATATACATCCAACACATACAAATCAGTGGGCCGCATTGGTGCCTTCGAACCACTAGTATGGTAAAAGACTCACCTCAATCGATGTCCGGATAAAACAACACTTGGTTAGTTGCTACAAAAGCTCCTCAGACTAAACATATCCAAATAACCGTAATTAGAAATTAAGGTAACATTCCATAATTAAGGTTCCTAAGCATACTCTCCTTGGGGTAAATGACCATCTTTCCCCTTCACGGGTAGGACCCACCCTAAAGTCATACCAGGTCAAAAAGTCAACCTACAAGGTCAAATCCATCAACTAAAACCCTAATATCGGGTCTAGCATCATGAAGAGCCAATGTTCATGTCATGAGAGTCCACCAAGTTCGATTCCAACAACTCGCTCCAGGCTCAGTCAACTCAGTCACAGGTTTTCTGCTGGACTGACCTCACGATGTGAGCATCACCATGTCACGTCATGAGTTTCATATACTCAACGATCTACAAGCTTTTTCATTATCACATCATGAAACCTTATGTCTTACACTGTGAGTTTAGTTTGAAGCCAAAAATTAAGGTTTTAAGTCCTTAATCCATTAAGCCATCAAATCTAACTTTTCTAAGAAGCTTAAGGCGACCCTAATGGTCCATAAAAATGTTTTATTTGTGGAAATGCATGTACCATGCATGTCCCAATCCATTCTAGGTCAAAAAGTGGGGAAATATGTATCAAACTCTCATGCATGTCTCTTATACCTCACAAACTTCTAGACAATATGATGTTTAAGGAACCCCTAGAATCCATAAAGTTGCTAACTTTATGGGTTTACTCCACTTAAGATTGCATAAACATGAAGAAAAAGGACAAAAACCTAGATCAATCCATAATATGCAACAAAGTTTGAACCTTTAGCACTTACAAAGGTCCAAAAACAAGAAGAGATGATGATGATGATGGTGTTACTTTGCAAACTACACCACTAGGACACTTCTTTTCCTCTTATTGTCTTCTTCTTCTAGCTAGAATATGCACCAAAATGGCTAAGGATATCAAATAGGGTTATGATTAGGGTTTCTGGAGGCTTAGAGAGTGAGGGAGGTTAAGGGTGGACAACCCTAGCCATCTCATTCCATTAAATACCAAAAAATTAGGGTTTTGGTCATCAGACTGCTCTCACGTCATGAGAAATAAGGGCCCATTTCGTGAGACTCAAGGAATACGAGTCAAAAAGTCAACCCTGGCTCACGACGTTATAGGCATTGCTCACATCATGACTTCATCCAAAGGCTAAAGAAAAACTTTGAAATCATGTACCTTAAAATTGAATGTTACATTCACATTGACCCCACTTCCACTTGTGGGGGATGATAAAGTACATAATCCGATTAACCGATTACACATTAAATTTGTCAAGGAGTCCTTTATATATATATATATATATATATATATATATATATATATATATATATATATATATTAGAGTTAGTTAAGAAGTTTTTGATATGGTAATATTTGAGTATTTCCTTTAATTGTCATATAAATATAAGACATGAAATATATAAAAACTTATTTTCTTTAATTACTGTTAGACTGTTAGTGTATCCCACATCGATGCGACAAAATCATATAAGTGGCTATATATGTTTGAGTCCCCCTTCTCTTCACAAGGGCTCTTAGGAGAGTTAATATTAGGCTCCACATATATTTACATGTTATTTGAGCCGACGCTCTACACTCTATGATTCAACACATCCCTATATATCCTCATCGATCCTCCGACTCTAGGGGAGAGTGTTAGTGTATCCCATATCGGTGCGACACGGTATTATAATAACAATCAAAATCATAAAGCCTACATCTAACTATTTATACTATTGCAACAAGTATTCTTAGACCAAATATCTTTTGCATGTGACTAGATGTGTGCCCGCGCAAAGCAGCGACGATAAATCGTTTTTTGGGCGAATAGTTTTCTTAATGGAAAATAATTATTAGATTTTGTTATTAGTTATTATGTAATAAGAAAAATTACCACTTTTAATTAAAATATTTATGTTTAGAACTTATATTTATATTGTATGTTTATACATTTGATGTAAATTAATTATTATCGGCATCTAGTTCAATAAATATAAATTAACTTATTTTGACGGATTTAATATTTTAAAATTGTTATTTTGTTCCAAATTAATTTTTAATAACCTTCCTTAATTCAAGTATTTAAAGTTTTGGTAAGTATTAATGGTTTTGTTATGCATAATTGATTTGTACAAAAAGCTTTGTATCTTGTACCTCTTAAAATTCAAGAAATGTTGAATATGCTTTATATAATAGTAAAGGTAAGTTTGATACAAGTTTTAGAGAGCCCGATCAACTGAAACTTTTCTTCATTCCAATAAAAAATACTTAAAAATCTTTAATATCAATTGTTATATCAACCAGGTATTGTTTAGTTATTTTCGCATGACGTTTCTGTACAAAAGATACCTCACAGTGGACATCAAATTACGTCCACCTAGAAGTGAGATGATATTATGGACCTCCATTTTTGCATGAAGTATGTAAAGTATAGAGATGATAAGGGCAAAAATAGAAGTGACCCCACTGATAATAAAAAGACCACCAAATCTATTAAGCTTCAAAGCTTGGGGCATTGTAGAATTTCTGGCTGGAACCAATAAGTGATTATCAAACCACTTACTCTCCAAACTTCCTAGAGTACCATCTAATCTCATTCTGGCGATTTCTCTTGACACGTCTTCTACCAACGGCGAACCTTTTTGGAACATCTGAATGAGATACATGTCAACCAAAGTTATATATGAAAATATGAAAGGCTCCTTATGTGCATACTATAAAAAATGTAAATTTTGACTACTTGAATTGACTATTTAAGAGGAAATATATTAATTAACTTTATCAAATATATTTGATATGCTGTAAAACCACTTTATATAACAAGCTTCTATTTTCTACAAAATGAAAAACTTCTTGCAAGTACTACATTACAGTGTTACGTTAGCTTGTACTTTCCTTATTTATGCAACTGTTTTTAGATTTATGTTGTATGGTGGTTTTATTGGTTATATGGGAGCCGATTCTTACTCTTTTAGGTGATTATTTGGTTATCAAGCCACCTCATTAGTTAGGAACTTTTCCATGTTATTAGGAGTTTTTTGATTTTTATTAGGACACTTCATGGCTTTGTAAATAAAGCAACTAGTAGGTCTTTTTTTTTATTTGTTCCTACACAACTCATTTTTCTATTCTCTCGGTGATTTTAACCTTTTCTAACCCTTCATATTTTAGATTTTACTAAAGTAATATTATTGCCTTTAAGGTTTTACTATTTTTGGTTTCCAATCAAATCTCTTGTGTTCTTCATGCGTTGATTGTTTGTGTTCCAATAATAGTGTATATTACAACAAAATCAATGTGAGTACTATCAATTAATATGACATCCATAATAATGCATTGAATTCATTAAAAGTTAATGAGTTGGCAAATCATCATTCTACGCTCCATACAACTCTACCAAAATTTTCTCATAATACAATGAAGTCTAAAACATTTAATGGAAAATATATCTAACTTATGAAATTAAATAATTAATTTTTTTCCCATTAAAGAGTTCAACGACTACTGAAATCCATATCCATTGAATGCAAACATGAAATCTTACAATATGGTAGAGTTTAATCAGTTGATTGTTAATTAGACATGACACTTTATTCAACTCTCCCATTAAAATATGCATTGCGGACACTCTTATGTGATGATAATAATGAAAAGTAATCCGGTCAGGAAATATCTCAAAAATAAAAAATTTCCCAAATGTATGAACCAATGACCCATTGCACCAAGTTTTGTAATTTGGCTTCAAATTTTTTAAAACAAGATTCTATTTCTCATTTGCGTTTACCTTCATTCTCCATTCTATAGGCCTTTAATAACCTTACACTCAAACTTATTTTTCTCATGATTAACTAAATGAAATATTGAAATGTCTATAATTAATGACCACAGTTAATAGATACTTGCAATCTTTCCCTTTTATATCTACATATCAATTTCCATGACTCAAACTCGTCAAAAAAAGAGTGACTTTATGATATTAAACTGGATAATAATAAATACGGAATTGTCGGATAGCCTTTTCTGTTAAACCTTAGAAGGGAAGGATAGCATGGGAAGGATAGAAAGGAAGGGTAGCCTTTTTTCTCATGGGTTGATAGAAAAGGTAGGGAATGATAGAAAAGGAAGGGTAGGATAGAAAAGTGATTTCTCTCTCCTAGGAAGGATATGTTTCTCTTTCCTAGATACCGTTTCTTATTAATAAAAAATTGCAGGGTACAATTGTTTAAAGCTCTTCCTGGGTACAAGTGTTTAAGGCTCTTCCTAATTGGTTGTCAGGTAAAGGAAGTGGAACATGACATTTTCTTTATTAGTTTTAGATATGCTAGATACTTTCCAGGATTTATGGGATATGTCTAGATATAGGTAGATTATTTTGTATTTTAATATCAGTCATCTTAGGCTATATATTTGTCTGGTGGTCAGCCACTTCTTGTAACCAATGTAACTGTCTGTTTCCTTTATAAAAGACTAAGCTTTTTAGCTTGTAATACTTGGCCTTATTTTCTTTTCTATTTATGTACATTTTTTATTTGCCAATATTGTGAATGGTAAATCACCTGTAGTATTGCATAAAATTATATCCTTATTTCCAATAAGTGGTATCAGAGCATGGTTATTGTATGCCGAAATATATGCCAAGATTACTCATGGGAGATAAAGGTGAAGGTGTTCAAAAATGCAAGAAATAAAGTAGTATTACGCTACACTATCCAATGCTTATGAAGTTAAATTAATCGGTGTGGGCTATAAAGATGCAAGTGAATTTGCAAGCATAAGGAATGTGGGATGCAATGCAACAGAAAGTTCGAATGACTCTAGATGCAATCTATCAAGCAATTCCAAATGATGTGCTACTTATGTTAGCTGAGAAGGATACAACTAAAGAAGAAAGGGAAATGAGTAAAGTGATGCACATGGGTGCCGATCGAGTAAAAGAAGCTAAAACACAAACCTTGAGAAGTGACTTTGAGGTTATCCGAATGAAAAACAGTGAATCTGTGGATGATTTTTCATGAGATTAAATACCATTGTAACTGGTATTCGATTTCTAGTAGAAAAAATAGAGGAACTTGTGGTGGTGAAGTAGTCTCTTCGAGTTGTCCCATCACGATTTATGCAAATCGCGACATCTTTAGAACAATTTGGAGCCTTAAAAAACATGACTGTGGAGGAGGTTGTGGGTCGTTTGAAAAACTCATGAAGAGAAGCTTCAGAGTTATGGATTACAATGAGACGAACCTTCCTTGTTTCTTAAACATGCCAAGTAGGCATCACGATCCAAGAAAATTGACAAGGGGATTTCATCAAACACATCAAAGGATAGAGGTAGTCATGATGGCCAAGGCCAGGGAAGAGGTCGAGGCCAAGGATGTGGCCGTGGTTCCAATGAAAAAAAGAATTACCCGAAAAAAGATAAAAGAAAAGTAAAATGCTTTAAATCTGAGAAGTTTGATCATTATGCATTGGAGTGCCTGGAAAAGAAGCGCGATGAGGAGGCAAATCTCAAACAAATCAATGAAGAAGCACCCATCTTGATGATGACAATCTCACAAGAACATGTATCCAGAAAGGTGTCGCTAAAATAGGTGATTTGTATTAATATTCTTACATCGGGGGAGAGTCGAGTAGAGTCCAAGGTGTGGTATCTCGACAACGATGATAGCGACCATATGATGGGAGACCACTCAAAGTTCCATGAGTTGGATGAAAATATTATCGGTCACATGGTATTTGGCGAGGGTTCCACTATTGCTATTTTAGGAAAATGATCGATTTTATTTGATTGAAAAATATCGACCAAAGACTTTTGAATGAAGTATAATACATCCCAAGTCTTAAAAATAACATCACTAGTCTTGGAAAAATGAAAGAAGAAGGAAGTCTACTCACTATGTACTGGTCAGTTTTGACATTACACAATAGAAATAAAATTCTACTTTTGAGAGTTGAATGATCTCCAAACCGGTTGTACAAAACTTCACTGAGAACCGGTAGACCAACATGCCTTTTAGCCACAAAGGATGAACCAGCTTGGATATAGCATTCTTGACTTGGTCATGCTAATTTTCCCGCTTTAAAAAAGTTTTTTGAAAAAAATATGGCAACCAAAGGTCCCAGGATCGAACATCCAAATCAAGTGTGTGATAGGTGTGTTCTTGCAAAACAAACCTGAATCTCTTTATTGAACCAAACGTTGTTTTGAGCTAAAAAAAACCACTTCAACTAGTACATGCGGACTTATGTGGTCCGATTACACCCACTTGGAAGTTTGAAGCCTTGGGTGCTTTCAAACGATTCAAGTTGATGGTAGAAAAAGGTTCGGGTTAAGAATTAAAGACACTTCGTATAAACCGAGAATGGAGAGTTTATGTCAAAAGATTCTCATCATTTTGTGAAGAATATAGAGTAAAAAGGCATCTTATGACTCCCTATTCACCTTAACAAACTGGAGTTGTAGAGAGACAAAATTATACAGTTTATCTTCTCAACCGCTTACCTGTGAAAACGCTTCCCGACATCATGCCGTATGGAGCTTGGTTTAACAAAAAAACAAACCTTGAATATTTGAATATTTTTAGTTGTGTTGGCTTTGCCAAAGTTGTAGGTGTACATTTGAAGAAACATGAAGGCTGAAACAAAAAAGATGGTGTATCTTGGGGTAGAAGATGGAACTAAAGGGTATCGATTATTTGATCCAGAAAGCTAGAAATTGCGGGTTATTCACGATGTTTTTTTTGTTGAAAGTGAAGGATGAAATTGGTACAAAAACAAGGAAGATGAAGTCGCTACTCCTAAAACATTAACAATAATTGAGACGGACAGCCACAGAGTCAATCCGACGTAACCAGACAACCCCGAAGTCAACTTGAAAACCCCATACAACCCTAGAGTTAACCCGAAAAACTCGGAAAACCCCTATGTCGAATCTGTTCATCCTGAAAAGCAACCCCATATACTCCTATTTCGGCCTCGTTTTATTCAAGCTTGACCGACACAGAAAGCGCTTCAAGTGAGGTTGGGCCAAAACGATTTCGTTTGCTTGCCAATATCTATAATGATGCCGAAAATGTGATCCTAGAACCCAAAGAATTATTGATGAGTGCAATACATCAACCCTTGAATTTTAAATAGACAGTTACCTTTAATTCATGGCGGGATGCCATGCAAACGAATCTATATATTCAAATTAAACAAAAGATGTGGATGGTTCGTGAGTACGTTGGGTGTACGCTAGGTACGCACAATGTACTCCTTGCATGCACTTTATCGGGGTGATCCCGGCGTACGCTGGGCGTACCCATGCATACGCTGGGCATACGTAAGCCAGGGCAAACCCTAATTGTTAGGGCACCCTATTTAAGATCCTTAATTCCTTTAAGTGCATCACCCTTTCAGCCCCCATTGCCTTTTAGTTCTAATCTCGAAACCCTAGCCTTCTTGAGTGCATTTCTGAGCTTACATAGAGTTTTTGGGTGTTCTTTTATGGTTTTGAAGAGGAAGGAAGCTTGAGGAGAGGCAAAGGCAAAGAAGGAGCTTGTAGATCTAGAGTTTGTGCATCATTTCTAGCTTATTGAAGGTATAAAATCTGAAACTTGTTCATTCTAATCTTATATCTAGATTTAGGGAAGAATTTAGCATCTTTTGGTCCCATAACTTGGTCTTTTGGAGTATGGGTTACTCCAGCCATTTTAGTTGTCATTTTGAATCTTAAGAGTGCATGAAGTCATAAAAATCGCATCTTGAAGGTTAAGACACAACCATGCATGAGTTGGTGACTACTTAAGAGAGATAGAAAGCTTAATTCATGGTTTGGGTACCAAAAAGACAGGCAATAGAATAAAGTTTGCACCTTTATGGCTTAAGACACTTTTATGAACTTGGATCTATGTTTTGGACGTTAAATCTTAATGGATTAAGACATAGGAGCCAAGTTGTTGGATTAATGTCTAAGTCCATAACTATAATTGGTAAGACTTGACCCGACCCGGCATGGTCCATTTGGGTTGCATACCATCATGCACTTGGATAGACTATAATGAGAGAAATAAGACACTTATGGTTATTAATATATTATAAGTTCTAGTATATTAATAATAAGAATAATAAGATTATTTAATTAGTATTGATCAAGAATTAATCTAGGATTAATTAAGTGATCAAAAGAAGACTAATTAAATATATGGGTTGATTGTGTAAATCATCCATACTTGTATAGTGGGCTAATGCTCCATGGATAATCAAGTTGGGCTAAAACCCATAGGATGGTCCATGGATGCTCCATGGTGTATTTGTACCCATGGATCATGGAAATGAAAGGCCATGTCAATTAGGGCTTACATGGTGTAACCCTAACTATATAAGCATCTTATTCTTGACCAAAATCGGCCACTAGAGTGTGAAAAGAAAGGGCTAGCCGATTTCATGAGTTGTAGAATTCTCTCAAGTTATTCTAAGTGTTTTGGTGATTGTGATTCCATTTGAGGTGTCACACTTGGGGCACTAGGCACTCAAGCTTCATGAAGACTTTCTACATGAAAGAGGTACGTATTCTATCTTGTTATATTCATTGTTTTATATGCTAGATTAGGATAATACCTTGGAAGTTCTTATTTGCATGTATAATAGAGAAAAACATAGATCCAAGGTATTTAGGGTTGCATGTACACTTAGGAGTGTTAGAATGCTCATAACCCAACAGTGGTATCAAAGCCTAGGCTTGTTTTCTTGTTATACCTGCAATAGAAGCTGAAAAACCGAATCTGGTGCTGTCTGATCATCAGACTCGGCGAGTCCATCAGAGGACTCGGCGAGTCCATGCCTAAAATGTGATCAATTCGATCCAACTCGCCGAGTTGGTTCATGCACTCGACGAGTTGGACCCCCAGACAGCATATTTTCGATTTTTTTTGCTAGAAATGGACTAGGAACATTACCCTAAGTTATTTTTGAACTTATAAACTTGTTTTTGATGTGGTAATGTTCATGATAATCCATTTTCAAAGATAATTGTCAATAGATTCATGTTTTGTATTAGTTTAAGGTTTAGACTAATTACATGAAAAAGTTTGATTTGAATTATCTTGTTCTTATGAGTTGCTTAGATTAATAGAAAAGTTGAGTGAAATAGTTGTTTTCAATCCATTTTAATCTAAGAGTTGAGTATAAAATGTGTTTGTGTAACTTGTCCTCAAGTTACATGAAGAGTCATATTAAAGACTCATAAAATTCATAAAAGTTGGCAATGGTTACAAAATGAAGAGTCTTGTGTCATTGAATAATGTTTTATGACTCCATAACTTGTCCTCAAGTTATGGAAGTTCAAGAGTCACTTCATTAAAGAAAAATATGTAACCATAATTAAATCCATAAGTTATAAAATAAAGAAAAAGTTACTTCTTTTATTAGTTTAAAGTCTTCCATAACTTGTCCTCAAGTTATGGAACTTGAAGAGTTTTTGGAATAAAACTACTTTAAACACATAAGTTATGGAATTAATTAGTTTTGAATAGTTTCAAAACTTGCCCTCAAGTTTTGGAATTTGAAAAAGTTTTCACTTATGAATACTTTAATTCCAAGTTAGCCCTTAGAATTTTAAAGAATTAAAATTCAACCCTTATACTTTATAATATTATAAGTTAATAATATATATATGTATAAGAGTGAAGTCAGTCTTACCGCTAGTAAGCCTCATTCACGAAGCCGGTCTATAAGGTGGGTATAAGGTTGTTGCCTATAAAATGGCAACTTAATGGGTGTCCACTCTCACCCACCGCTTGCTTGACCGGTGGAGGGTCGTTAGCCGAACGGGTTTGACAAGACTATAATTCTCCCTTCATTAAAAGTATTAATGATAAATACTAAGTAACTAAACTTTTATAAATACCCAATCTTAGTTACTTAAGAAAATGTGAATAAGGTGCTAATCCATGAAATTACACTTTACACTTTGTCTAAGTCGTTAGTGGAGCGTGTGTGGTTAACCGGCACACTAACTTGGACTTAACAAGGTAGGTAAAGGGTGACTTAATATTTATCATAGTATCGATGGAGCGTGTGTGGTTAACCGGCACATCGATTGAGGGGTAATTTATTAAGGGTACCAAGTGATTTGCATGGTTACTTCACACCTTGTTTTGTGATCCTCGGCATCCCAATCACAAAACCTGAAGGGCACACTCGAGATTGAAACATGCCTTTGAAAAGTTCAATGAATCTCAAAGATCTAGGAGTTTCAAAACCAATTAAAACCTAATAATACATTTCGTTTATCTTGGTGGAAATTGGTGAATCGTCATTCACCTACCTTCAAATATTTTATAGCTTGGATTACGGCATACCTCTTCTAAGTTATAAAATAGTTTGTTGGGTCCTAGCCTTAATATTTCATATTGGGTGTCATATTAAGGACTTTAAAATCAACTATCTTGAATATCTCCCAAAAGATGTCTGGTTTAGACATATATGATCTTCCCAAATCTTTTGAAACAAGGTTTCCTAATGAAGATGATGTCCCATGGATATCATACTTATTTCTCCTCCTCCAATTATTCTCCCCAACCCACAAGTTCTTGAAAAGTTTAAGGTCACTCAGGCCCTATTGGCAAGGCAAGGTCTAGGTGTGGTCACGTCTTGGAGATGTAGTCACATATTGACAAGCCGGGAGAGTTGGGTGTCAAAGTCTTGAGAAAGTCGGTGGTTCAATCACTTTCTAAGTCACATAGTGAGTTCCTTTGAGACACCTATGAAACAGACTATGACAAGACCCTTAATGATCTTATCTATTTGCTAAGATCAACTTCCTAAAACTTTATCGACATTGATAATGATGACATTGGTTTTCCAGTAAAGCTCTCTCTTCCCAATGGAAAAGGGATCGACCATAGTGAACTCGGTTGACCAAATGGTAAAGAGAAAAGCTAAGTCTGTGATAGTCTCGGGTACCATTATCAAAGGGTCCATATGTTTATATTTCCAAAGGAAGGGGCATTGGTTGCGAAGCTGCCAAATTTACCTAAGGATGTTAAAGTCAATAAGCTTGACTCTACTTCAGGTAAAGTCCACTATCTAACTCTGTTAAGTTTCTATTCTGAGATTCTTTATACATGATGTGACTGAGTCACATGGTGATGTTTTAAGAATCAAAGAAAAGTGAAGAAACTTAAAGAAAGAATATGCTGAATCTAATCGCGTAGATGGATTTCTAACGCATAGCTTGAAAAATCGGATTCTTGAGCTACTTCTTAGGAGTTATGATATTTTTGCTTAGGAATATATAACAACAAGTTTTCATATGGATTGTAAGGATTAGTTTTTCCGCAAAGTTTTAAAATAATAGAAAATTTTTGATTTTATTTATTTTAAAATATCCTTACAATGGCATTTGAGGAAAAATTGTTGCTTATATGATTCCATTAAGAGCAAGAGTGGAAATATGAAGTTGATTCTTTCATTTGTGGTAATGTCTATATTTACCAAATAAGGAAAGATTCTCATCACCCAAGTTTCATTTGGACCGGGACTTGGAATCATGCAAGTTGTATAGCATGATGAATGAGAACTTTCAAGTTTTGGAAAAATTAAGACTAATTACTTGTTCACATGGATGTGTGAGTCAAGTAAAGGACTAAGGGATCGAGTACACATTCTTGTGCACTGATTAAGTCCACCACAAAAGATTGATAAGACTATTCGTCATAGTTTACTAAAGTTCAGTAAATATGATTATACTTACAAGCTTAAGTGTAACTCTGAGACATTGGAAAAGGTTCCAAAGTATGGCAGAGCGAATAAGAAGAATCAAATTAGGCAGAAGGATAAAAGTTCCTCAAATCTGAGAGTACTTTAGTATCAGTTTTTGTGATCATCTTAATGATTAAGAAACCATATCAAAATTAGTTCTCTAAGGAAATCTTAGTGCATTCTTATGACTAAGAAGAGGAACTTGAATTGTTGAAATGGTTAAATCAAGAAGATGAGTCATACTTCGTTCCAATACAAGTCTTAGAGTCATACTCCAAGATTGTAACTTGAGTGACATGTCTCAAAGAAGGTTTAAAACACTTTTCAAATGTAAGAGTAAAAGTTTTCTACTCTTGTACATTTGAAATTGGTAAGTTGTGATGTTTTGGATAAAACAAAGACCAACTTAGGCCAATTGTGTGAAGTGTTTGTCTTGATTAGAATCCACACTATCTCTTGGATATTTGACAAGGGAGTCTTATAGGTCAAGAGGACAGTGGGAGTCTTAAAGGTCTCAAGAACTAATCAAGAATAGAACCTGAAGTTCTTCACTAGCACACGACTTGAGGTTTATAATCTATCGTGTTGACATATTCTGTGCCCATTCCAGTTAAAGTTGGCTTTGCATATGAGTTCTTAGAGTTCTCAATTGGTTGCATAACAACTTGGAAACAATGGTAGGCCCTTGAGCTACCAGGTGGCAAGAAATTAAGATTGAGTTCAGTGCATATGGTTTTGGATTTGTCATTATCTTTGTCTTATGTCTATGGTTTTGACAATTCACATGGATAAGAACACATACACCATTAAATCTAAGTGTCATAAGGTTTCTCTCCGATTCATGAAAATGATGGTGAGGAAACACTTTCACTAAGTAGATTTTATCTAGATAGCAATTGTGATATTTGCATTCTCAAAGTCGTTAGTGGAGCGTGTGTGGTTTACCGGCACACTAACCTGGACTTGTGAGAAGTGGCAAAAAGGTCTAACCATTATGATTACGGCATACCTCTTCATAATTGTTTAGATACACAAGTGTGCTATCTAAGGGAAGGTGTATGATTTTGATAAAGTTTTATCAAAACAATCTAGCATCAGAAATCTGAACTTTGATAAGAAAGTCAATGAAGTATTGATTTCTAGAAGTCCAGCTGATTTCTGAGTACATGTCAAAGCTAGTGGGAGCATAAGTGTTATGCTAATAATCATCATGTTAGTGGGAGCATGATAATTATGATAAGTATTGCAAGTTAGCAATGTTAATTATAAAAAAACAAAAGTTTCAATTGGGAAAGAGTTGTTTTGCTATAATTAAGGGAGAGGAAATTATACTTCATCTCAAATCTATAAGCTTAGATCGTGAGGTTTTAATCATTTAGTCAAGGATATATATATATATGAATTTCATGTTGGAATGGCTCAACATAAGGAAATTCTGTATATGGGTCCATTATTTGCGTTCTAAAATTCGATTATGATTACGACATCCCTTTTCATAATCTGAATTATGAGAACTTGGCAAATTGAAATGGAAATGTTATAGCAAAAGACTAGTTTAGTCTTTATGTGAGACATCATGAATCGTGTCCCATATGCTTTGGATATAGGATCGATTACATGTGCCATATTCATCCTTTCTAAAATTTTCCAAATGCCTAGGGCATTAAGAAGGGAAAAGGTTTAGAACTGGATATGACTAAAAGGATTAAACAATTTTCGAGGACAATCTAAGGTTTACCAAAGATTGGTTACTCAAGGACAATTGGAAGTATAGTGATAATTCTGGAAGGACCATATTGACATAATCTGTAAGGAGGCAACTCTTGTTCAGAAGTGATAGTCAAAATGGAATCTGGAAATGTTTCAAAGTTAGAATTTTCAATCTGTGTAAGATTAAGGAAACTTAATGCAAGAAGGATGTTTCCAAGGAGTTGATCTCCTTTGGAATACTCTGTAATGATTGTTGCCAAGTCTTTGTGAGTTTGTGCATAATCGTTACAAGAGGATCAATGCATATAAGTTTAGAATCTAACAGATTTCAGTAAATGGCATGAATTTGGAATTCTTGCACTTGCGGTAAGGATTTAAGAGTGTGAAAAGAGAATCATTGAAGTTATGTTCAATGGATCTAGTTCACAAAGTAAAGATCATAGACAAACATAGTATGCATACTTGGTGTGTGGCATGACTAGTGTTTAGAAAAACATAGTGTACATGCTTGGAGCATGGGACAACTGTTGTTTTAAATTCAAGAATAAAGTTGATAGTTGAAACAGTATACAATGAATAATGTGTAATCATATGGTGATAAATAAAAGGTGTTTATTTATATTCATAAGTTCTGAGACCATATTGGATTCAATTATTATTGTGTTTCACTTTGTATGTTTTGACTTCCCGAATAAACTAGGTTATTCTTCCGGAATGACTAAGTTATTCAAACCATCCACAGTTGTTCATATGTTGGAAGTAGATATGAATTAAGACTGTCATGGGTTGGCTTGTAGAGGTCTAAGGTGTTGGACAAAGGGCTACAACACTCATGAATGCTCATAAGTTCTGAGTATTGGATTCAACCCGCGCTCATTGGAATCACTTCATGGATTTTATCACAAGTGATCATGAGACGATAATATCTTATATTCTTCAAACCTAGAGATATGAGTTGTTACTATGAGTTGATAGTACATTGATTGCACGAAACCGCATTTGGTAACTCTGTGCTATAAAACGTGCCTTTGTGTATGATTCAACAAGTAGTAGAACAAGCCATATGAGTCGAAGTTTATCCATTCCTTTTACCTTCGGGATAAAAGCGATATCTGTGGGCCCCTCGATGATTTGATGATAACAAATGAAAGTGCTAGGCCGGGCCAAGACTGATTTGATTTGTTCAATTAGTCAGTTGTCAAAAATCGGAAATCGGGAAACAACAAATGGACAGAGAGAATGATTATAATCCATGTCTCAGTCCATATGATATCTAGAATGGAGGAATATATGATCCCTTATCTAATGGACAAGTCACTGACAAAGGTCAGAGTTCATCTACAAGGTCAGAGTTCGATAGAAGCTTTTGAGAGCTACGATTGTCGGTTGGTTCCTGAAGTCATACGCAATAATAGTTTTAGACTTATCCAAGTGGGAGACTGTTGGATTAATGTCTAAGTCCATAACTATAATTGGTAAGACTTGACCCGACCCGGCATGGTCCATTTGGGTTGCATACCATCATGCACTTGGATAGACTATAATGAGAGAAATAAGACACTTATGGTTATTTATATATTATAAGTTCTAGTATATTAATAGTAAGAATAATAAGATTATTTAATTAGTATTGATCAAGAATTAATCTAGGATTAATTAAGTGATCAAAAGAAGACTAATTAAATATATGGGTTGATTGTGTAAATCATCCATACTTGTATAGTGGGCTAATGCTCCATGGATAATCAAGTTGGGCTAAAACCCATAGGATGGTCCATGGATGCTCCATGGTGTATTTGTACCCATGGATCATGGAAATGAAAGGCCATGTCAATTAGGGCTTACATGGTGTAATCCTAACTATATAAGCATCTTATTCTTGACCAAAATCGGCCACTAGAGTGTGAAAAGAAAGGGCTAGCCGATTTCATGAGTTGTAGAATTCTCTCAAGTTATTCTAAGTGTTTTGGTGATTGTGATTCCATTTGAGGTGTCACACTTGGGGCACTAGGCACTCAAGCTTCATGAAGACTTTCTACATGAAAGAGGTATGTATTCTATCTTGTTATATTCATTGTTTTATATGCTAGATTAGGATAATACCTTGGAAGTTCTTATTTGCATGTATAATAGAGAAAAACATAGATCCAAGGTATTTAGGGTTGCATGTACACTTAGGAGTGTTAGAATGCTCATAACCCAACACAAGTATGGGCTGAATGACCAGTACGTCGGGCGTACTCTAGAGTACGTTGTATGTACTGGGCCAATGCCCCGATTCCAGATCATCAACATACGTCGGGCATGTGAGCCATGCACGTCACACGTACGCAGTCTGTGGGCTTATAAGATTTTTGGGCTCGAGTTTTGTTGGGCTTTTTGACTTGTTTAGTTTTGGGCCTTAGGCCCACCTGTTGTAGCAGGACATTTTTGGGCTTTAGGCCACTTTGGGTGCTCTTAGGCCATATTGGGCCTTAAGGGCCTTGTAGTTAGGATTGAAATGCCTTTTTGGACTAGTTAGATTTGGGCCTTGGTAGGGTAGGCCCAATGAGGCAAGGGTTAAGCAACCCTTTCTGCTTTTAAGAAAAGAATTAGGGTTTAGACCCTCATGTTAAAATATTGGCCTAATTTCTAATTATGGTTTTATACTTGTTCCTTGGGGAGAGGATTTTGCGAGTCAGCCGCTAAGTGTGATTTTATACCTTCAGTCAAATGTGAATTTCCTTCACAGTATCTGTGGGTCGAAGGAAGCAATGTCGGCCCCCTAGTTTATATTGTAGTATGATGGTTGACTTCGTGACAACTGTCAGTGATGCTTGTGTTGCTTGATGACTTTGTAATTCATTTTTATGATATTATATGGTGGTGGTAAGGGTGAAATAGACCCAATATCCAGTTTAAATAGACTAAAAGGGATTGCAAGCACCCATATAGGCTTGACAGTATCTGGTTGAAATAGACCGAAGGTGATTGCAAGCGCCCAGATATGCTTGACAGTATCCGGTTGAAATAGACCGAAGAGGATTGCAAGAACCCATATATGCTTGGTTGTATGGTGTGGGGTATTTTGGGGGAACTCACTAAGCTTTGTGTTTATAGTTTTCACTTTATGTTTTAGGTACTTCCAGTTCGAAATGGAAGGGCCCGACCTGATCACGCCGCCTCACCCTATGATTTCCACATTTTGAGATTTTGGGAGTTTGTACTCTGATAGCATGTTGCTATGATACACTTTTGACTGATTTGATATAAGTATCGTATGTTTTGAAGGAATTTAAAAACAAAATTTGTATCTGTATTTTTGGGATGTTACACCATAAGGATCATTCTTGCCTTAACGACTCAACGTGGGTGGGCCATCCATAATTTAGATGTCAAGTCGGATTTTCTTAATGGCGATATTGAAAAAGAGGTCTATGAAAGTCAACCGGAAGGATACGTTGACAAAATACATAGTCACAAGTTGCTTAAACTCTCCAAGGCGTTTTATGGTTTATGACAAGCTCGTCGAGCTTGGAACATTCGTTTGGATAAAAGCCTAAAAGGAATTTGTTTTTCGAAATGTTCCTAAGACACGACAGTGTAGAAAAGGAACCCGAAAGGAAAAACTCTTTAGTTGGTGTCTACGTCGACGACTTAATTATTACGGGATCAAACAACGAAGACATTGTTGAATTCAAGGAACAAATGAAAGAAGAATAAAAAATGAGTGATTTTGGAGCAACCCGACAACTTCACCCATGGAACCTAAGTTGAAGGTTAAGCAAGATGAAGACGGTGAAAAAGTTGACCCAACTGAATATAGGCGAGTATGAGATATCTACGATACTTGACACACACTCGACCGTATTTATCATATGCGGTTGGTATTGCTAGTCATTTCTAGGAACAATCAACCACACTGCATTTTCAAGTGGTAAAAAATATTTTGCGGTATGTCAAAGGAACCATTGTTTATGTGATAAACTATGGAAAAGGTCGTGAAGTTGAAGACTTGGTTGGTTTTAGTGACAGTGATCATGGAGGTGACAAGAGTCCAAGTGAGATGATTTTCTACCTAGGAAGAAATGTAGTGACATGGCAATATCAAAAGCAAAGGACTGTTGCCTTGTCAACATGTGAATCTGAGTTCATGGCAGTGGCTGCATGTCAAGCCATTTGGCTTGGGAATCTCGTGAAAGAGCTTACATGATACCACATCATGCATATCACCTTGTTTGTTGATAACAAGTCGGTGATTCAATTGATGAAGAATCTTGTGTTTCATGGTAGCAGCAAGCACATTGACATTCACTATCATTTTATAAGGGAATGTGTTGAGGAAAGACACATTTTAGTAGAACACGTCAACTCAAAGGATCAATGAGCGAGCATCTTTACAAATACCTTGACATACGTGAAGCATGACAAAATGCAAAATATATATGCTCGGCATGACGAATACTGAGCTTGGTCCATTGTAAAGGGGGAAATAATATTAAACTGGATAATAATAAATACGGAATTGTCGGATAGCCTTTTGTGTTAAACCTTGGAAGGGAATGATAAATGGGAAGGATAGAAAAGAATAGTAGCTTTCTTTTTCATGGGTATGATAGAAAAGGAAAGGGAATGATAGAAAATAAATGGTATGATAAAAAGTGACTTTTTTTTCCGGGGAATGATATGTTTCTTTTTCCTAAATACCGTTTCTTATTAATAAATAATTGTAGGGTATAATTGTTTAAAGATTTTGCTAATTAGTTGTTACATAAAGCAAGTGGGACATCTTTATTAGTTTATTAGATATGCTAGATACTTTCTAGGATCTATGAGATATGTCTAGATATAAATATAGGATTAATTATGAGATATGTCTATAGATATGAGTAGATTATTTTGTATTTTAATATTAATCATCTTAGACTATATATTTAAGTGGTGGTGAGCTACTTCTTGCAACTATGTAACCGTCCATTTCCTTTATAAAAGACTTAAGCTTTTAAGCTTGTAATATTTGGCCTTATTTTGTCTTGTGTTTCAATATATTTTTTATTTGCCCATACTATGAACGGTAAATCACCTTTAATATCGCATACCAATTAGATCCTTATTTCCAACAGACTTTACTAGTCACTGCAAGAATCACCAAATAAAATAGATGCATATGTAGTGCAAGTGATGAAGAAAGAAGGGTACTTACAAAGGCAAAGCCAGAAGTGATAGGTTGAGAGGAGATCAAGGCATATTCACCTGAGTATTTGCTAAGAAACATCTTGATATAGGGAATTTCATCAACAATGGCATCAGCATCACCATCTTCTGATAAAGCATGAGCATAATCCTCGTATGAGTAGTATGCCCTCTTATGATGACCTTCAAAGTGCACGTTACTGACAGTCACTCCTCTCATAAAAGAACCTCCATGAAACCCCACAATCCTGCCTTTTGATGCCAATTCAAATTGCTCTACAGTCAAAAGTGAAGCCAAAGTTGCTGTGTAGCTCGTGATCAAGACAAGCACCACGAGTAACCAGATAAACATTACAAATCTTGACAGATTGCTTGACAACTTCTCTCCTACAATACAAAATGCAACTCACTTTGAGATCTTGATTTAGATTCTCTATATCAAGAAGTAAAAGTTTCTTAGAGAGAAAGAGGGAGAACTTTGAGCAAAAAAGATGGTCAGTAGGATGAACCAGAAGATTGTTCCAATTCGCTGAGCTGGCGAGCATTCGAATTCGGATTCTTGATTCAAACATTCAATAGCCCAAATAACAAATCCAGTTAGGATAAGAGAAGCGATAGCAGTTAGCCATAGTCCCATGTCCAGTGCCTTCAAGAAGAACCACATGTCTTCTTTCTTGACTCTTGCTAGTGTTCCTACACCCAAGTCAGTGTAAGTCGATGTAAAGTCCACATACACAGATCTGTTAGCCAAGATTGTTGAATCGCCCACAACTCCATCGATTTCCTGTCCACAAGCAAAGCCATATATATATACTACCAAATTAGATGTATTTCCTAATGACGCTGAAAGTAAAGATGAGCAAGAGTATAAAATTATATATAAACATGTAACAAGCTGAAACATATATACCTTATTGTAGACCTTCTGTACAAGATCATCGTAATTATTGGCGTTGTCAAATAAAATGAATGTGTAAGGCACTTCATATGGTAAAGCACGAATGCATGTGTTGAATACATCTACGGAAAACCCAGTAGCAGTTGTAACATTTTTCTCAACATCATGATCTACATCCATGAAGTACTTAAAGTTTCTAATCTTCAGAACACCAATTTTCAACCTTTTATTTGGAGTTGCTCGCAACACCCAACCTTTTGGAGCAGTTGTAGACCCTCCGGGCCAGATAACAGCTTCAGGACCTAGAGTAGAGTTTTGATAGACGCTGTTATTCATTGGGTATCCTCGACTGATTCCTTCTGATAGTGTCCAATATCCTACTCTCTTCTCACCATTGTCGATGGCATTCATAATCTCATATCCATTGGATCTTATTTTTCCTTCACTAAGTTGAAACTCACCGCTTATTCCCTTAAATCTTGTTTTAAAAACTTCATGCAAGAGCAAAGTCCCACTATTAATATGTGGGACTCCAACCTTCTCTACAGACTCAGCAAGCGCCCAGATTGTGTCGTATGCCCATATGGCAGGCACAGGTACTTCTTTCGTCAATGAGGTATGGTAGTTTCGGTAAAAGAAATTGTGCCATGTCGCTGTTAAGTTATGCAGCCTGACTGATGGTGGAACATACGGCCTAAAACCTATCGCCCCTTGTAATGACTCAATAACTGTAAAGTTTGTTGAACGGAAGAGGTCAACTGTTTTTTCAGTTAAAATCCATGCATATTCTTCCGTTACCATTCCTAAGCTTTTTGCATTCAAGAAGAGGTTGGATGCTAATGAAGGCGACATATGTACGATGATGATAGTTGTCTGAAAATTCATGAGCTTGTGCAACTCCTCCGTGATTTCATGAATCGTGGCTGATGATGAAATGGCACTTGTGTAACTGATCTTGATGTTATTATCTTGGAATGACTCAGCCAGATAAGGTAATATCTCCCTCCCATCATCGGTGTCCTCATGAACAAAGATAACATTCCTCCATTTATATAATTCCATAAGGGAAGCAATGCTTTTGGCCATAGTGGATTCATCTTCTTTGATTTGGAACAAGTATGGGTATTCCATTGAGGATCTACCAGCAAAAGAAAATATAGGAACTTGAGCTTTATCAGCAAACAAGGATAATAACTTCGATTGAAGATAGATTTCTGGGCCTATGATAGCCTGCACCTTCACGTTTTTCAGAAGATGATCTACTGGTAATTAAAAGAAACAAATATAAAGAAATATAAGTTAACCGAATATAAAATTAGATGAGACTTGAAGGAAGGAAAGAAAACAAGAGATTATACCAGCTGACAGAGCTTTTAATGGATCTCCCTTAGAGTCCCGAGTGTGAACAACTATCCTTGTTTTGTAACTGTGATTAAGATCATAAAAATCAGATATGGCCATGGTAATGCACCTGTGAATGGACTTGCCTATCCATGACTCCATGTCTAGAATGATCCCAGTGCTTATTACGATGTTGTTGTTTGTGTTGAAGTTTTTGTTTTCTGATGGAACGGACTGTGCCCATAATTCACGGTTTAGAAAGCAGAAGAGGATTAGAAGGGAAAGGCTGATTTTATTCTCGCTATTCATCGGCTTTGCAGATTGGTGCTTGTTCTGAACTACTTGCGCAGTTATATGTTGTGAAAATCTTATACGACTTTAGTGTTTTTTAGGGGTTTTGTTCGATAGAAGAAAAGAATTCGTCAAACTTGTTGATAGCGACCAATTACCACTATCATGCATATAGGTTGCTAACTGACACTACTAATTAATGCAATAACGATGAAGCAAAAACGTATGATGGTTCTTGCAAGGAAGATCATGTTTCTCTACATTCTATTATAATAATAATAATAATATGTCGATCAGATGACAACAAATGTGGGATCTATTAGTATCATTCTATTGGTTAGAAATTTTCTAGGATCATTCTATTGGTTAGATCGACAGGAGGGAATTTGAACACGACATGTTGGAAAATATTTCCAGAAGTTTTGTTTTATTTGAGTTAAAATCTCAACCTTACTAAATTCAAATAGATAATGCAATGCTATTCCCTTCAACAAATAATGTTTTCTAAAACTTAGAAAATCGAATTCAAAATGAGTTTGTAACGGGTTGACTTTTCAAAAACTTGTTTATATTGTAGTTGATTTTAATGACACCTAAACCTTTTAATGCAATTAGAATTTTTGAGTGTCAAAAGTGACTAAGACTATCATCAAAGATACAGGTTTGGTGGTTTTGGTGATATAGAGTACACAATCATATAAAGTAATTAGCCGTAAATTGTAATACCCGTATATTATACGGGTTCATTAAAACAAAATGTTGAATATAAACGATTAAATGAGAAAATTATTTGAATTTGAAATTTAAAATAAATAAAAATTATGAGAAAGAAAACATGCAAAAAATAAATTAATTAAAATTGTATGTTTATTTATCATACTCGTGTACTAAACACGATAATTAGAATACAATGTTAAACACAAAGGTTTAAACTGTAAATTTATTTGAATTTGAAATTGAAATTTAAAGTTTAAAATATAAAATTAATAGTCATTATGGTAGTTTAATTTATAGAAACTAAATTAATGATATATTGGAAAAAGATGACAAGTGGAAATTAAATATATCTCAAAATTATGACAAAATGACATGTAGTCAATTGAATGAGAGAGTGACATGTGACAAAATCATTCTTATTTATTAGGGTAGATTTTTTTATCGCGACCAAGACAAATGTTAGAGGTCAAAGGGAAGAGCCTCTTGTGGACATCGACATACAAAATTGTTCGATAGCCACATTACATCAGACAACACAACTTGTCATGGACAATCTTGCTATCTTATCATTTATCTTGTTATCTCAAACAACTCTGTCAAAAGGTTTTTTCAAAATCTACTACTATCTTCATCCCAAATTAATAGTCCACTTTTGATTTTTGAAATTTTTTTTCTTTAACTTTGACCTTATATATTTTTGTTTTTTATAGATAATCATTGATGAAAAATATATGAATGGATTGTATTTTAAATGTTTTTTCATTTTTATAAGTTTTATCAAGTAATATATAACACAAATAAAAATATCTAAGGTCAAAGTTGAAGGAAAAAAAAACTTCAAAAGTCAAAAATGGACTATCATTTTGGAACGAAGAGAATATTTAACTTCCAAAACCGTCATTTTGTCAAGCTTATCCACTTTTGATACCGTCTATAAACAACTCTAGTACATTGTTTATTTATTATTTAATTGTACCTCAGTTCTTTTATAGATTATTTCATATGAATTTCATGCATGGATATAAGATCAAAATATTAATTATACGAAGTAAATTCTACACTAAAATCAAGATATCTAGGTAGCCATTTTGATTATCAAACTAACATGATTTCTTATTTATTTCCGACATACATAGGCTCAAATGTTATAGATCATTTTAGACGGTGGACAATATGAGCGATTACCCGGGGCCCATCGTTTCAAAGGGTTAAAAAATTTCATGAGCTAGGTAATATTGATATATATAACCAATAGTCTATTTTTAAGAAAAAAAATAAGATTCTCAGAAAGCTGAAAATAGTCAAATTCAAAGGCCCAAATTTGATAAATTACTAGAATCGAAAAGAAAGAACATCACACATATAATTATTGTTGTTTATAAAGAAGATGAGTAGATGAAACAAAAAATAGGGGATATTAAATAGACAAATTATAAACCAACCAACTATGAAGCTATCAAACAATGATAGAAAGAATTAGTTGATTAGGTCATATCAACTCTTAAGTCTTAAGGATTAGGATCTCATTACATATAGAATCTTATTAAATATTCTTGCTAGTCGTTATAGCATTAGTCTTTATAGCATTTGTAAATAATTTTTTAAATTGAAATTATAAATGAAATTGCATAAACTCATTGTAAAATAATTTTTTTAATTGAAATTATTAAAGAAATTGCATAAGCTCATCCATGTCAGAAAAAAATGTTAATGGTTTGACTAAGATATATATATATATATATATATATATATATATATATATATATATATATATATATATATATATATATATATATATATATATATATATATATATATATATATATATATATATATATATATATATATAAGAGATTGATATTAATAATATTAATAATGATTTTGTATAAGAAATATTTTTTTCATTAAATTAATCAATTTTTATAAATTGTTTAATTATATTTTCACATTTGATAATATTATTAATGATTTTGCATATAAAAACGTTAGAAAAATATTTTTATTTAACTTAATTGATTTTTATAAATTGTTTTGTTATATTTATATCTTTTAAAGGACCTTTTTATTTCCTCTGAAATATTGATTGTTTCTAAAAATGAAAATTAACTGAAAATAAGCAAAGTATAATTCATTTTCATATCATTTACTTTAACATTAATAATAATAATAATGTCATAAATAACCAATAAATTATTTTATTTGTCCATATTTGATCACTAAACCTGTATTTATTCATTTTAAATAACAACTTTTTTGAATTTGTTTATTATAATTAGTTACTCTACTTATTTATCTATTTTAACATACTGGATGTTCGATGATTGTTTTATTTTAATTTGTAAATAGACAATCGATTATAATTATTGAAATGATAGACCAAATTTTAGAGTGCTTGTGGTGCGGTGGTAGTGTCATCGTTGAGTTTTTTTTAATCAAAATGATGTTTTTGAAAAAAAAATATTTGCTTGATAGTTATAGTTTTAAAAATGTTTAACAAATAAGTATAGTTTCAAAATTTAGTATTTTTTTTTTATAATTTTTAGTTTTTTCACCAACACATTTTGAATATAAGCCAATACAGGTTTTCTTTACAAAAATCAAAAAATAATTTGTTGATCTAAACCAACAAACATCATCTGAAATTTTATAAAAGAAAAAAATAAAATCTTTTAAGTACAAATATCAACAATTGCTTCTTAAAAAATAGCCGTTTAAGCCAAGATAAAAGAAGTCATATTCAATATTTTTTACGTTTCGTTTGGTTGATCGGTATGACTTCATATCTTTTTTTGTTTCCAAAAAATGGTTTGTATTTAAAACATTATACCAATAGTTTTTTGAATCAAAACTAACAAACTTCGTCTTAAATTAAAACCATTGATTTGGTGTGTGTATATATATATATATATATATATATATATATATATATATATATATATATATATATATATATATATATATATAATCCAAAACAACATCGAAGGAACCATAATGAATCAGAATGTATCAAAACATCAAAGTAATATAAAAATGCGAAAGAACGTGTTGTGTGCACTGCAATCATCCCGAGTTCTTCCATTTCTAACCAGAAGTACCTGAAACATAAATTGAAAACTGTAAGCACAGAGCTTAGTGAGTTCTTCAAAATATCACATACCATACATATCAAACATATAATGGGCCCTGTCCGTCATCGGGCTACAGCCGACATCGAGCCCCACTTGGTAAACATATCTGTCAGTCATCAGGACCCGCCTGGTATACATATAAACATATATAAAAATATAAACATTCAAACACATGCAATAATCACAAAGATAAATAGCATACAGGATAGTCATCGGGCCCCGCCTGGTAAACATATAAACACATAACAAATGCAAGAGTCACATAGACAACTAGCATCCTAACATATCAAACCATGGGCCGGCATTGGTACATTCGACTCGCTAAACACAGTGAGGAAAGTCAGATCTAGCTACTAAATCTCCCAAACAAATCTCAGTCTGCTGGTCCGAAAAATCCTCGCGCTAACATCATTAAATAATATTCAGTTAGTAACTGGATCTCGACCCATAATCAACAATCTAAACTCATTGTCCAATATCTAGGGTAAAACACCATTTTACCCTTTTTCTTACTTAGCCCAAACCAAGGCCCAACCCATTCGCTGCAGAAAGCCCAAATTCCCAAATGGCATCACAAGGCCCAATAAGGCCCAATTTCCAAATTGGACCCGAAAATCATCATGGAGCTAATCCTAAGAAAGTCCATAGTCTGTCCATGACCCAAAGTCAGAAGCCCAATAGCCCATCAAGGCCCAAACCCTAGAAGCCCAAGACAAGGCTAAAACCTGAGAAAGTCAACCCAAAAATCAATCTGTTGAGTACTCGGGGCGTACTCAACTCGTACGCTTAGTGTCGTCCTTCTAGGGCCAGTACGCGTAGCGTACTAGCTGGGTACGCCCCGCGTACTCCCCAGATTACCAATCCATCCCATTAAGCACTTACTCAGTTAAGCCAACATGCCAAACTCTCATATCTAATTCTAGAAAGTGAATTAACACGTAAGGTTGGCAACTTTACACCCATGCATGACTTAAAAAGGCTCAAAACTCAACAAGAACCATAACAAAGAATCTAACTCTTGCATGAACCAAAATAACTCATAAAAGTTGCATTTTTATGGACAAGGTACCTCATTTGTGCTAAGATCTAACCCCCATGGCTTCTGGAGTAGACCATAAATCCAACTTTAGCTCAAAAGACCCAAAAATTCATAAATAACACCCTAAGTTAGATCTAGCACAAAGAACCACCAAGATGAGAGCTTTTTACCTCAAATGACTTGCTAAGATGAAGATGACTCTGGATCTACCAGCTCATGCCACTCCCAAGCAACCTCCAAGTGTTCTTCTTCTGCTACTTCACCAAAAACACCACCAAAACTCACTTCCAAGCTCAATATTCTCAAAAGGCACTTAGGGTTTCGATTTTAGGTTTAAGGTTTATAGAGGCTGAAGATAATAGGATTTGAAAACAAGTTAAGGCCTTTAAATAGGGTCCAAGACCTTGAATTAGGGTTTACATCAGACTGGAGTACGCCCTGCGTACTCCCTCGAACACCCGCGATCAACCTGCCTAGTACGCCCAATGTACTAGGCTTAGCCTTAAACCCACCAAACTTCTGAAAGCCATAACTTCTTTATTCTAAGTCTGATTTTGACGATCCTTATATCCAAGAAAATGTAACGAGAAGATCTACACTTCTATCAACTCTCCTTGCCTTAAAACTTTTCGAACTTAAACCTAAAATTCATAAAGGCCCGAACTGATAATTTACTGATATACCCTTGGCTCTAAAACACGAACCAAACTTCCGAGTCGTCCAATCTACATTTTTCACACTAAAAGGGGAACTAATTATCACTTTCCCAAAGACCCTAAGCCTTATGATAATCATTCTTTGGGTCACTGATCTGAATTAGGAACGATTCAGAATAGGGTGTTACAAATCTCCCCCACTTAAATTAGATTTCGTCCTCGAAATAACTCATTACCACCTCCTGGAAACCAAACGCTACAGCCAAGACCTCCTAATGATGAAAAACTCATTGATCCTTAACTAACAAACCCACATATAACTGTTGTAATCCCGAAGCCCCATGAATTTCCTGACCTCCACACAGGTAGAACCATTTCAAAACACAATCACGAGGACTTCTTACCGCAACCATGGACTAAGGAACATCCGTTTGATCCTAAACCATTCAAATGATACCTAGACAGACAGATTCCTCCACCATAGCTTGCTGAAGAAAGACCTTTAATATAAACAAGAGCAACTCCCAACGAGAGTCTCGACCAAAAGCTAACTCGGTACATAACTCATATCCTGAGATCCCAAGACTTACACTTGGATTTTGCCCAAAATATTATGTTTCCATGGCGACCTTCCCGTATATCGAGATATAAAATTCCTAATCCATCGTTGAGACTAATAGTCTCACACATAGTCCAACCACCAGGATCCTTCAAAGAGTCTAACCAATAATGACTACCCTATCCTATGTATCACACGAATGCCAAACACTAACCGCGCGCAGTATCATCCTATTCTAACCAAAATCCAATACATTTATCCAACTGATCACCACTAGGGTATCACTCGCATTGCCATAACCATACGGGCCTCCCCCAAGGGTCTCACCCAATCGAGTGTTGTACAGGCCTAACCATGCCTCGGATCCAACGATCCTTATTCCAAACAAAAGTAATCATTCGATGATATTGTCTGCCTCGACCCATGCATATGATGATCCTCTTTTAGTCTAACGGCCACTCCTACAATTGTAACATCCTGGGATTTTAGGTATTTTCAAATCCTTCCTCTGGTTTTTAAATTTGTCATTTTGGATCCTTGGAGTATAAAGATGTATCCTTAAGAAGCCCTAGTGGAAAAATGGAAATTTTTGGGAGCATGAGTAGTACATTGGGTGTACATGTGAGTACGCTAAGCATAGTAGGGCGTGCCTTAGTACGCTGGGTGTACACATATGTACGCTGGACGTACTAATGTCCGGGTGAAACCCTAATTTTTAGGGTTTGAAGAGTATTTAAGCACCTTTATGGATCATTTAGCCTCACTCTTTCAGCTGCCAAGTCCTTGAGCCGTTCTTAGCAAACCCTAACCCCATAAGAGAGTGTTTTGAGATTAAAGTTTGTTATTTGTGTGCTTAAAGGAGAAGGAAGTGCATCAAGGAGTCAAGGAAGGAAAGCAAGATTGTAGATCTTGGATCATTATCTCCTTTTGAAGCTCCAGAAGGTAAAAAAAATTGCTACTTTTATGTTTGGTTTGCTTATACCTCATCTTGGTAGCTTTATGATGTTCTTTTTTTCCCTAAAAGTCCCATTGTTGTGCATGTTTGATTTTGTACATTTTGGGTTGTCCTTCTAGACCTTAGGAAGGGTCCTTAGTCATAAAAATGAGATCCCAATGGCCAGAAGTGTCTCATGTATTTGTAAAAAGGGTCTTAATGGATTAAGACATTGTATTAAGAACTTATGGACATGTAAAGTCATAAAGTTGGAGACTTTATGACTCTAAGGTGCATTTGGACCATGGATCTGTAATTTGGGCTTGAGTGCTTAAGTCATTAAGCACTTAATGGAATTTTAGGATCTACGAGGGTACGCCCCGTGTAGGGAGGAGTATGCCTCGCATACTCGGTCAGCCACCCCGATGGTGGTCAATGCGAAGCTCGCGTACGACCTACGTACCTCTGGTATACGCCCAACGTACGTCGTCTGTGGACTTTTGAGTTTGGGCTTCGAGTTTTGGGCCACCTTTTTGGCTTGAATGACTTGGGCCCTCATTGTAATTTCTAAGTATGAGTGTTGTGGGCCAGTTGGAGAGTTGGACCTTAGGATAAAGCCCGATTTGGAAAATTGGACCAATTATGGGTCTTGAAGTAATTTGGGCCTTTTGGATCAAAAATTAGGATTTGGGCCTTGGCCTTATTAGGGAAAGGGTAAGGTGGAAATTTACCCTAAGTATCGATCCTTAGTCAAGGATGGTAATCCAATTGTCAATCAGATGTTTGTTTTGTTATGATAGTTTAGGATTTTCGTGAGCCATCAGTCAGAGGTTTTCAGTGTGGTTCGACATTGTGAAGTGAGTTTCCTCATTGTACTTTCAAGTCAAAGGCACCAAGGCCGGCCCTTTGGTTTGATAACTTGATATTGTTGATATGTTGAGTATGGAATTGATATGCATGCTATTCTTGTTATACTAGTCTTGATATGATAGTCTGGTAGATCTGTAGGACTACCTGTGATACTGTTTGTTTATCTGAATATGATATTATCTGTTATATGTCAACATATTGTGTGGG
Source organism: Lactuca sativa (assembly GCF_002870075.4). Taxonomy (NCBI): domain Eukaryota; kingdom Viridiplantae; phylum Streptophyta; class Magnoliopsida; order Asterales; family Asteraceae; genus Lactuca; species Lactuca sativa. The sequence continues at coordinate 154,104,967 of NC_056630.2, read as the reverse complement.
TTGGGCCGAGGTTGTACTACTCTGTGTTGTATCCATCAAACCTTGTAGCATACCAGATATGAGCTGAGGGCTAGGAAGGGGATGCCAGACTCATACTGAGGGATCATGAGCATTCCAGATATGAGCTGAGGGCCGGAAAGGGCATGCCAGACTGGTACTGATGGCTTAGTGGTATTCAGTCTGAGGACTGATCAGGTCGGGGAGCCAGACTTATGTTGTAGGCTTAGGGGTAATCCAGTATGTTAGTTGTGGACCCATTGCATGTTGTTATTAAATTTGTGCTATTTTTTATGTATCGGTATTTTGGGGGAACTCACTATGTGTTGGGCTTATGGTTTTGGATTATGTTTCAGTTACCTCAGAGGATCGCGGGAAGACGAAGGCGTGATCATGAACCTCCTGATGTTTTACTTTATGATTTTGGGATTTCTCTGACGTTGAACTTATTTTGAAAAAAATTTGTAAACAATGATGGTTTTTGGGTGTATTTAAAAGTTTAAATTTTTTAAGAATTTCATGAATCTTACAACAATGACCTACCTCGTTCTGGTGAATGCTACAACTACATCGCATAATTACAACACTTCCCTGACAACCTATCATCTTTGTGTATGTTATGGCTACCCCTCAGTCTTACAACACTTCTGTACCGCGATGGTCCCACCAATTGCCTTACCGTCCGTTTACTATACCAATCATAATCATTCTAAGTCGAATCACACATTTTTGTATACCCTAACTAGGTGTTTGGGTTGTGATTCGATCTCCAAAGCCTTAATCAAACAAGAATAGTCTGAGAGGCCCTAACACAAACCTCAACCTGGGTCCATTCCCATACCAATCATGCGACACTACTAATGCGTAAAGAGACCTGACTATCGATTCTTGTGCCTTTAGGCCAATGATTCCCCCCCCCCCACTTGGATTCGAATGCACCCTCCCAATCCACAAAGAATGTGATGGATTCCCGATCCACCCCACATGCTTACAATTCCAACTGTTAACAACCAGGGTTTACAAAAACTAGCATTCCATTACTAGCCAACCTTAGTGGCCAAACACATTCCAAACCTGATGAACACTTCCCGAATTCTTAATGAGCTCAATAATCCCAAGTACTTCCCACGTTACAACTTCGAAGTTAAGCCACCTCGGCTTGCGGCATAAAATTATAACCCTTAACCGGAACGGACGAGTCACCAATTCATCATCTCACTTGCTGAAGATTTGATATACTCACAACTCGCCAAAAGACACCATTCAATTTCTACTAACAATCCCAATTACAAAAATAACCCAAGTGAACAACACTTCCTCATTACTTAGAAGGAATACGTTACCACTAATCCATCCTTACTGATGGTAGTAGTCAGAAACCTGAACTTTACATTAGCTAGTTCTCCTTGACCAACTAAACCTAGTGCTTCCTCATTCCAAAACCTTGATGATCTTTCTAAATACTTCATTGAATTTCTGGATCCTAAGGCACTAATCACTTAATCCACTACAATTCTTGGCGACCGATCGGCTGGCGAGGGACCGTTTCTCAATACCGAACAAGTACCCAATCCACTCTATCAGTTTCCTGCGCTTAGGGAAATTCCCATGCAACCGGTAACTGACCTTGCTTCGAGGGTGAAAACATGAAAACTACCAAACTTACACCCATGACCTAACCAATTCCTAACCACCTCGAATCCATGAACTCCCCTGCACATCCTGCATTCAAACCCGACATGCCTACCTTGGGGAATACTCTTGCTTCTTCCAACACAGACTACGTTATGCAAAATGGCATATGAAATGTAACACCCCGACTCTCATGTATTAATTTTATAGCTTTATTTACATCTTAAAAGGTCTACTCGACGAGTCGGATGCCCTTACTCGTCGAGTAGGAACGACATCTACCGCGTGTTTTAAAGGTTCATTAGCCTCCCTTGGCCTCCCTTACAGCCCCCCTTGAGCCTAGAAACCCTAATTTGTGTTTACTCTCCATATTTGTGTGTTTTAAGCTTGGAAGGTAGATCTTGTTGCGAGGAGCTTGAAGATCAAGAAGTTTGAGGCAAGGAATGTGTGGATCTGAAGTCTACCCCAGTTTAGCATCATTTGAAGGTATCAAGTCGTTACCTTGATCCCCTTCTAGCTAGACCCTTCTATATTTTAGTTTTGGGGCCATTTTAGCATGTTGGTGTTTCATTGCGGGTGATGAACCAAGATCTGAAGTTGCAACTTCAGATCTAGGCTCGTCTTGGTCCTTATAATCATAAAGTTTTATCCTTTAGCATGATAGTGCATTTCACTTGCCTAGAAGCTCTTTTTTAGCTTGGTTTCGGCTCGTAAGACCATGCATGCATGTAAAGTTTGCAACTTTACATGATAAACATGCCTTTGGAAGCTTGATCTGTAATATGGAGCTTTGTAGTAGCTTAAAATTGTCTGGATGGAGGAAGGAATGAAGGGACTCGACGAGTTGCATGGCCAACTCGGCGAGTCTGATGAAGATAGTCGTGTAAGGATTTCTACATGGACTCGGCGAGTCACTAGGATGACTCGGCGAGTCAGTTAGGGTTTTCCTGACATTTGGACATGCATGAACTCAGCGAGTTGCAAGGAAACTCAACGAGTCAATGGGGGATTTCGCGACTTCTCGAGTTCATTAAGGACTTGACGAGTCGGTGAACTGCACTCGACGAGCAGGTCAACATGGATTGTTGACCTTGACCTTTGACTTGGACTTTAGCCAAGGGTTGACTAGTTGTGACATCCCCAATTTCACGGCCAGAAAAGACCGATTTGTTTATGCTTTGTTTTCAAAATCAGAGTGATCTTTTAAAGGAAACGGTTGCGGAATTTGTTCCCAAAATAAAATATGACAACCATTTTATCAAAACATTTCTCGAAAAGAATGTATTTTTATTAAATAATAAAACCTCGGGATGTCATGTTCGTTACAGACCAAAAGCATAAACAACATAAAATAGACCTTACAATAGTTATTCAACTACTGATCTATAATCCAAAATCTCTCGTCAAGTCCGCCGACTTATACTCTTGTGTCATTACCTGTAATGAAAAGAAAACTGAGTGGGTCAGGCTTGGGAACCTGGTGAGCATATAGGGTTTTCAACCCACAATAATACATTTATTATATTCAATTATCAAACAATCAACTCAAATACCCATCCCCATCATCTTCCTAAGGTTTCCCCCTAAGAACCAACTATCCTTCATTCACTTATTCCTAAGGAATCGGCACGAAATCCATTGCTGCCAAAGTTTATCTATCGAGTACTAAATCCATAGTTATAAGACGCTAACTCCATAGTCGTCGGGGTTTACTCAAGCGGCGCTAACTCCATAGTCACCAAGGTACACTTAACAAGCGCTAACTCCATTGTCGCCAAGGTTTACTTAACAAGCGCTAACTCCATAGTCGCCAAGGTTCATCAAATAGGCACGAAGTCACATCGTCGCCAAGGTTTATGCAATAGGCGCTAACTCCATAGTCACCAAGGTTTATACAAAAGGCGCTAACTCCATAGTCACCAAGGTTTATACAAAAGGCGCTAACTCCATAGTCACCAAGGTTTACCTAATAATAGGCGCTAACTCCATAGTCACCAAGGTTTATCTAACAGCAGGCGCTAACTCCATAGTCACCAAGGTTTATCTAACAGCAGGCGCTAACTCCATAGTCACCAAGGTTTATCTAACAGCAGGCGCTAACTCCATAGTCACCAACTAACCCATCTACCCATGTTCTACCCAACAATATTAGTAGATAAAAATATACATTTGTATACATAGTTTAAAGAAAACCTGTATAGCATGCTTTAATCAACACATATTTCACATAACAGATGAGGCACACACACGTAACACATATCTCATAAAGAAATAAGCAGATCTGTAAGATAGAAGAGAGTGAATACTCATTCACACATAACACAACCAAATATATACACATAGCACGTATTTTTATATAAAATACTTCGTATTATTGTATTAGAAGAAATAACTACACACTCACTTGATCAGAAGACGATCCGACAGCACTACGGCTTATAGAAGTAGTATTCCTCAGCAGATCTGGAAGATCTCCTCGAAAATCAAACTTCTCGCGGGCAGAGCTTCGACTCGGGAACCGCACTTTTCGGGATCTTCGGGATCTCGGGACTTGCCTCGGGGCTAGGGTATAATACCGGGGCTTCGGGGTATTTCTGGTACGCAAAACGATGCAAAACGGGAGAGAGAAGAGAAGAAATTGGCAATTGGGTCGGCTGCCCTCGCATCCTATTTATAGGAGGCTGGAGCCTCGGAGTACGCGGGGCGTACGCCAGTACGCGGGGCGTACTGGTCCGAAAAACGTCACTGCGTGCGTCATCCGAAGCCACTTGCTGCGAATGTTGACACTTCGGAGTACGCGGGGCGTACTCGAGTACGCAGCGCGTACCTCGGATCAGACCGGTGACTCCTTCGGATAATGCTTCCGAATTTCCTTTTAAATTTAAATACAAATTGATTAATAAACTTCGGAAATTCATATCTTCTTCATACGAACTCCGTTTTCGACGTTCTTTATATCCACGCGAAGGTGAGACTACGCTCTACAACTTTCGTTTAGACTCCGTCGGCTAATTTTGACTTTTATTTTTATTATTTATTTTTAATAGGCCGCGACAGAAAACTTCGTTATAAATTCATAACTTCTTCGTTTGACGTCCGTTCTCGCCTAACTTTTTATCGCTTCGATACCAACAACGAGATCTCTGATTCTCGTTTAGATTGCTAAGGCTAAATATCGCTCTAACGTAAATTCACTTTTTACGTCGCGCTGTGTCGTGCCGGTTCTGTCGCGAAACTTCGACAGGTCATAACTTCTTCGTTATAACTCGGATTTTGGCGTTCTTTATATGTACGGAAACCTTGTAACATATACTACAACTTAGTTAGGATTATTCATCCTAAATAATCTTCTATCAAAAAGTCATTTTTGACTCTTATTGTCTCTAAATTGACTAGCCCTGATCTACGGGCGTTACAATTATCTCCCCCTTAGGATGATTACGTCCCGGAATCATCAACGAAACAGGATTCGCATACTGACTCCATAAGTTATCTCTCCATTCTAAGTAATAACCCTGATGGGTCGTGTCCCGATGACCTCTCATCATAGTCGGACTTAATTGATATGACCCCTAGGGTCGGGATGACAACTATCTTTCTAGACATTACCGAAACAATGGTAATGACATACTTGAATAAAACAGAATCAATTACTAGCTTCTTGATAACCTTGTGACTTCCCCTGATCCAAGCGTGAGTCCTGTGCTTCCGGTAGTATAGATCTCTACTACCATTCACACCTACTCATACTCGTCCCAAGTATTGTCTCGCAGTTAACCAAGTCACCATACATAAATCATATAATCATTCAACACATCAGATAACAAAACTAGGATTTGTATTAATTCTTGAAACTATTACACAAAAGTTCAAGTTCACCCTATACTATGCCTCTAACAGGCTATGCCTCCTGATACAGACTTTACCGACTTTATATATTAATATGAAGTCTTCATCCTTTAACCCTCCCATCTCTTTCTGCTTCGTTGAGGAACATGTTGAATGCCCTTGGTTGTGGAGGTGTGTTTTTCTGTGGGCAGTCTTTAGAAATATGACCTTCTCCATTACACCTATAGCACATCTTCTTGTTAGGTGCGCACTTGTTGGCATAGTGCCCTGTCTTCCCACATTTGTAGCAAGTCATCTCCTCGCTACATTTCCCGAAGTGTCTCTTCTTACACTTCTCACACCACTTAGCCTCATCTCTTCCTCCAGTTTTCGAGAATTTACTTTCTTTATCGATTATTGAAGATCCTTCACGCTTCCTTTTCTCTCCAACTTCAGCCCTTTCCAGACCCTTTTCTTTTATTTGGGTCTCAACATTTTTGGCTGCCCAGATGGCAGCTTTCAGAGTGGTTGCTTGTTTGACTATCGGACCAAAGTCCGCTGGTAATCCATTGGCAAACTTGTTGACCTTGGAAAGTTCAGTCGGAATCAGGTATGGAATAAGCTTCATCTTCTCCGTAAAGCTCGTAGCGTATTCAGTAACGCTCAATTTTCCTTTCTTCAGATTCTGAAACTCATTGTTGATTTCCAGAAGATCCTGCTCAGAGCAGTATTGCATTTTCATTTGCCCCACGAACTCTTCCCAAGACATCTTGCTAGCTTCCCCCTTAGGCATTGAACCAGCCAGTAACTTCCACCAGCTCAATACTCCAGATTTTAACAGAGGGATTGCAAGAGCGGTCTTCTGTCTGTTGCTACACTCGCAACTTTCAAACATTGTCTCCATCTCGGAGATCCAGTCCATGATTTGCACCGGTGTCGGGCTCCCAGAAAGACACGGTGGTTTGGATGCCATGAAATCCTTGTACTTGCATCCACGTCCATCATTTCCTCTATCCTGGTTGTTTTGGCGAACTATTGGTGGGTTGGCTTGACCAACGGTCCCACTATAGTTTCCTCCTTCAGAATGCCCTCCATTTACTTCGGGCTCTTCTACTCGAATTGACAATTCCTCGCGATTTTGTCTGATCAGACGTCTAGTTTCTTCCATCTGATTATTCAACATTGCCTGGATCATCACTTGAACTCCGGCCATTGTCATTGGTTCAGGCGCTGCTGCCACAACAGGTATTTGTTCAATTACTGGTACTTGATTCCTGTTCTCATCAGCATTTCCAACTCCACTCCTCGTTCTCACCATTTTTGATCTATACACCGAATATGGTGAAATTAGATCTTTAATCACGATAGATATTCAAATCATCCTTATCACTCCGAAACGTTTATATGCTAGTTCTAATATCGTAGACGTACGCTTAGAATCCTATACACATAAGGTTTCCAGATCCGGTCGGCAACAGACCATAGATCCGAACAAATAATAACATCAATAAAGCTATCACACAAAACGTTTAGCACGCAAAAGCATTTTAGGCAACTTTCCTAAAATAACATAGTGCCTGTGTCAATTTAGGTGTACTACCTAAAATATAATGGACACACTCAACTCGCAATCATTGCTTAGCATTCTAAGTTTAAGTCTAGAAATCCTACAAATTCCTAGTTCGCTTAAACTAATGCTCTGACACCAACTGTGACATCCCCAATTTCACGGCCAGAAAAGACCGATTTGTTTATGCTTTGTTTTCAAAATCAGAGTGATCTTTTAAAGGAAACGGTTGCGGAATTTGTTCCCAAAATAAAATATGACAACCATTTTATCAAAACATTTCTCGAAAAGAATGTATTTTTATTAAATAATAAAACCTCGGGATGTCATGTTCGTTACAGACCAAAAGCATAAACAACATAAAATAGACCTTACAATAGTTATTCAACTACTGATCTATAATCCAAAATCTCTCGTCAAGTCCGCCGACTTATACTCTTGTGTCATTACCTGTAATGAAAAGAAAACTGAGTGGGTCAGGCTTGGGAACCTGGTGAGCATATAGGGTTTTCAACCCACAATAATACATTTATTATATTCAATTATCAAACAATCAACTCAAATACCCATCCCCATCATCTTCCTAAGGTTTCCCCCTAAGAACCAACTATCCTTCATTCACTTATTCCTAAGGAATCGGCACGAAATCCATTGCTGCCAAAGTTTATCTATCGAGTACTAAATCCATAGTTATAAGACGCTAACTCCATAGTCGTCGGGGTTTACTCAAGCGGCGCTAACTCCATAGTCACCAAGGTACACTTAACAAGCGCTAACTCCATTGTCGCCAAGGTTTACTTAACAAGCGCTAACTCCATAGTCGCCAAGGTTCATCAAATAGGCACGAAGTCACATCGTCGCCAAGGTTTATGCAATAGGCGCTAACTCCATAGTCACCAAGGTTTATACAAAAGGCGCTAACTCCATAGTCACCAAGGTTTATACAAAAGGCGCTAACTCCATAGTCACCAAGGTTTACCTAATAATAGGCGCTAACTCCATAGTCACCAAGGTTTATCTAACAGCAGGCGCTAACTCCATAGTCACCAAGGTTTATCTAACAGCAGGCGCTAACTCCATAGTCACCAAGGTTTATCTAACAGCAGGCGCTAACTCCATAGTCACCAACTAACCCATCTACCCATGTTCTACCCAACAATATTAGTAGATAAAAATATACATTTGTATACATAGTTTAAAGAAAACCTGTATAGCATGCTTTAATCAACACATATTTCACATAACAGATGAGGCACACACACGTAACACATATCTCATAAAGAAATAAGCAGATCTGTAAGATAGAAGAGAGTGAATACTCATTCACACATAACACAACCAAATATATACACATAGCACGTATTTTTATATAAAATACTTCGTATTATTGTATTAGAAGAAATAACTACACACTCACTTGATCAGAAGACGATCCGACAGCACTACGGCTTATAGAAGTAGTATTCCTCAGCAGATCTGGAAGATCTCCTCGAAAATCAAACTTCTCGCGGGCAGAGCTTCGACTCGGGAACCGCACTTTTCGGGATCTTCGGGATCTCGGGACTTGCCTCGGGGCTAGGGTATAATACCGGGGCTTCGGGGTATTTCTGGTACGCAAAACGATGCAAAACGGGAGAGAGAAGAGAAGAAATTGGCAATTGGGTCGGCTGCCCTCGCATCCTATTTATAGGAGGCTGGAGCCTCGGAGTACGCGGGGCGTACGCCAGTACGCGGGGCGTACTGGTCCGAAAAACGTCACTGCGTGCGTCATCCGAAGCCACTTGCTGCGAATGTTGACACTTCGGAGTACGCGGGGCGTACTCGAGTACGCAGCGCGTACCTCGGATCAGACCGGTGACTCCTTCGGATAATGCTTCCGAATTTCCTTTTAAATTTAAATACAAATTGATTAATAAACTTCGGAAATTCATATCTTCTTCATACGAACTCCGTTTTCGACGTTCTTTATATCCACGCGAAGGTGAGACTACGCTCTACAACTTTCGTTTAGACTCCGTCGGCTAATTTTGACTTTTATTTTTATTATTTATTTTTAATAGGCCGCGACAGAAAACTTCGTTATAAATTCATAACTTCTTCGTTTGACGTCCGTTCTCGCCTAACTTTTTATCGCTTCGATACCAACAACGAGATCTCCGATTCTCGTTTAGATTGCTAAGGCTAAATATCGCTCTAACGTAAATTCACTTTTTACGTCGCGCTGTGTCGTGCCGGTTCTGTCGCGAAACTTCGACAGGTCATAACTTCTTCGTTATAACTCGGATTTTGGCGTTCTTTATATGTACGGAAACCTTGTAACATATACTACAACTTCGTTAGGATTATTCATCCTAAATAATCTTCTATCAAAAAGTCATTTTTGACTCTTATTGTCTCTAAATTGACTAGCCCTGATCTACGGGCGTTACACTAGTTGACTTTTGCAATATTTTGGTCAATTGGAAATTTATGGAAATGGTCCTATGGTAAATATAGGTGGTGGAGTTCGTGGCCAAGGTTAGAGACTTTGAGATTATCACTTCGATTCTACAGTTGAGAGGTGATTTTTCCTCACTATACTCAAGGGTCTAAGGCACCAAGGCCGACCCTTTTAGATTGCTATCCTGATATGTTATATGCTCGAGTATTGTTATGATCCGTTAGATTAGTATCCTGGTAGATAAGATGTTCTATGCTTTTATGATCCATGAGATCCGTATCCTGGTAGATAGGATGTGATATGCTGTTATGATCTGTTAGATTCAGTATCTTGGTAGATAGGATGTTATATGTTGCTATGATCTGTTAGATTGGTTTGTCTATCTAAAGACTATTATGTGATTAGTTGATATATGTGTACATGTTTGATTGGTGGTTGAGGCTTATCTGCTTTATACAAAATCCAATAGACCTGGGCATTCCAAACCGATGGTTGTGGGTCGTGAGTATTCCATCCCGAGGATGATTGGACTCGTAGTATGTAGGCATTCTAACCTGTTGGTTATGGGCCTGGGGTATTCCATCCCGAGGATGATTGGACCCATACTATGTTGGAATTCCAACCAGATGGTTGAGGGCCTGGGGTATTCCAACCCAATGGTTGACTGGACCCATAGTATGTTGTTCGTGATTGTATGTATACTATTGTGTGTATGGGTATTTTGAGGGAACTCACTAAGCTTTGGGCTTACAGTTTCAGTTTTGGTTTCAGGTACCTCAGATTATCGTAGGAAGGCAAAGGCGTGATCATACAGCTCCTCACATTTTATGACCTTTTTTCAGGGATACTCTGATATGGAACTATTTTGAAAACAGATTTTTAATGATTAATGGTTTTGAAATGTTTTAAGAAGTTTAAAATTGGCTTGAATTTTATGGTTGTTATAAGCTGGTATTAGAGCCTTGGTTTGAGTGAATTGGAGGAACACTCGTGTGAATCCAATCTCAAATCAAGGAAAGATTTTCAAAATGATTTTGAAATGGTTTTCAAAATAAGTAAAGGAGGTTGCAGAGTGTACGATTAGTTGGAGCCATTAAGTAGACCCCAAAATACCATGTAGTTATTTGATTATGTGATATGTTAGAACATCATGCTAGTACTAGGCTAGGGATCTTCAGGAATTGCATGATAGAATTGCTTGATTGTATGATGCCTGATAGCCTAGGGTTTTCCTTATATGAGATTGACATCATTACTGTAGTTGCTTAGTGTATGCATCACGGTTGTACATAATTAAAATCTTATAGCCTGAGAATGTTTGCTTCAGCTTTATTTCCTGTTACTTGTTTGCTTGTGGGCTTAGAGTAGGACCTAGTATTCGGATGTCTATGGGGTCCAACATTATGTATGACTAGCATACACTAGTGTTGTAAGGTTGGTGGAAGTTTCATGGGTGGGTTGTGTGAGGTCGATAGGTTAGTTATGAGATAGTTAGCCTTCCTCTAGGATTAAAGATTAAGAGACCACCATGTATATGTATATTGTTAGGGTGTTGTGGTGATACTTGAGACAAATATGGGTAGGAATGGAAGGTAGTATAGGCCCATACCACTGAAAGCACAGGACCCATACATGTATTAAGGAAGTCACAACCCCTACGGTTTAGTTAGGAGTTGGTTCCCTGTTATTTGTGTGGATTATCTAATATCTTCCTGGTGTATTTTTCAATATGGGGGTTACGAGGCATTTTGTGACTAGATTTGGATCGGGATCAGGGTAGGGTGATCAGGGTTCCCCGGCAACACCTGAGATTATCGGTCAAGATGGGCCAGTGTTAACAGAGGATCGTATCAAGGAGATCATCCGCGAAGAGGTGGTCGAGATTGTCCGGGGTCAGATTCCGGAGATGTTTGGGTCTATTAAGACCGCCATGATGGAGTATTTTGATGACATATATGCAGCCCTAGCTGAGACGGCTGCCGCAACAGCTACATCAGCCGTAACAGCTACAGCAACCATAACAGCGACAGGGGGAGGAGCCAGTCGGGTTTCAAGTACTGGGACTTCGATAGCACGAAGCCCCCAACCTTCGATGGGACTCAGGATCCGATCATAACCATGAGGTGGCTGTCTAACATGGAGGGATGTTTCTTCACGTGCTCATGTCCTACTAACCAAAAGGTCAGATGTACCCCGAACTTGATGAGGTCTGGGGCAAAGGATTGGTGGAGATTGATGATGGGGTCGTATACGGATGATAAGAGAGGTGCTGTTACTTGGGAGCAGTTCAGAGATATGTTATGCGCTCGCTATATCCCACGGGTCAAGCATGAGTGGTTGTCACAGAGTTCTTGGATCTGAGACAAGGTACGGAGTCTGTGATGCTGATCACCCGCATGTTTACCGAGAGGGCGATGTTTTGCCCGAAGTTTGCTTCTGAGCATGCTCAAGACTGACATCGATCAGTTTGTTGCCACCCAGCGATGTGATACACTGCTGGAGTTACAGGAGGCCGCTAGGCGGCGTGAGCTGGAGATTGAGTTGCAGTTGAGGGAGCAGTGACAGGCCCTGACACGGTCACAGCCGGCGTCGAAGCACTCTAAGACCGCTGATACCAGATCTGGGGGACAGCCAAGCCGCACTTATGGGAAGTGCGGAAAGGCTCATTCGGGGATTTTCCGATCAGGGAGCGGGTGCCACAAATATGGAAAGCAAGGTCATCTAGTCGGGGATTTGCCGATTAGGGAGCAGGTGCCACAAATGCGAGCAGGTGGGCCATATGAAGGCTCAGTATCCCCTAATAGCTGCCAAGCGAGCGTAGGCTCCCATGCCGATTATACTGAGGATTACTGACGGGATGCAGGGTAGAGCGGAGCCCCCAAGGTCTCAGGTACGTTCCTTCCAGCTCACAGCAGAGGAGGCTAGGGCAACACTAGATATGGTTGATGGTATGTTTCTATCCCTTATCTTACTGAGTATATATGTTTTATGCTTATCTGTTTGTACCTGTGATATTGATTAGGTACGTTTTAGTGAACTCCTTGTCTGCATTGTTTTATTTAACTTGGGGGTGAGTTGGTCGTTTGTGTCTCGAATGTTTAGTAGGGAGTTCAATGTGCCAGTAGGAGAGCTAGAGTGTGCGTTGCGAGTCTCTATCGCCAATGAAAATGGAGTTTCTGCTTCTTCAGTTTATCGGGGATGTGTGTTGGAGATCTTCAGGGTGTCTTTCCCGATAGACTTGATTCTGATTCCCATGGGGGATGTGTGTGTGATCATGGGTATGGACTGGATTAGTCGCTTCGGTGCCATGATAAACTGCGAGGGTCAGCAAGTGGTGGTTCGAACCCCAAGTAAGGGAGAACTGATTGTGTATGGAGAGGGTACCCAATTGGGATCAGGGTTTTGTTCAGCTGCCAGGGCTAGACAGTACATTTAGCACGGGTGTGCGGGTTATCCAGCGTATGTGGTGGATATGTGGGTCATAGATCAGGTTTCAGTATCAAAGGTCCCAGTGGTTAGGGAGTTTGCTGACGTATTTCTAGAGGGGTTGCCCGGAGTGCCTTCGGAGAGACAGGTCGAGTTTAGGATCGACCTAGTGCCAGGTGTGGCTCCTATCGCCAAGGCTCCATACCGGTTGGCACCAACAGAGATGCAGGAGCTGTCATCATAGCTACAGGAACTGCTGGGCAAGTAGTTCATTCGTCAAAGCAGTTCCCGTGAGGAGCGCCGATACTCTTCGTCAGGAAGAAGGATGGTTCGCACCGGATGTGCATTGATTATCGGGAGTTGAACAAACTGACGGTGAAGAATTGTTATCCACTTCTAATGATAGATGATCTCTTTGATCAGTTGCAGGGAGCATCTTGGTTCTCCAAGATAGACCTGAGGTCCGGGTACCATTAGGTCAGGGTTAGAGAGGAGGACATGGAGAAGACTGCGTTCTGGACTCGTTATGGATATTATGAGTTCGTGGTGATGCCGTTTGATCTCACCAACACCCCAACATTATTTATAGACCTGATGAATCAGGTTTTGCAGACCAATGCTTGATCACTCGGTCATCGTGTTCATAGATGATATATTGGTATATTCCAAGACCCGAGAGCAGCATAAGGAGCATCTACGGGAGCTATTGGGAGTTTTGAGGCGGGAACGGCTTTATTCCAAGTTCTCTAAGTGTGAGTTTTCATTACGAGAGGTTCAGTTCCTTGGACACCTCATTAACTAGGAGGGGATTTTGGTCGATCCGTCCAAAATCGAGGCGGTTGTGCAGTGGGAGGTTCCGAAGTCTCCCTCAGATATCAGGAGTTTTTTGGGATTGGCAGGGTACTACCGGAGATTCATACAAGATTTCTCCAAGATTGCAGTACACCTCACTCGTTTGACGAGGAAGGGGTAGATTTCTGGTGGGGCCCTGAGCAACAGAGGGTGTTTGAGACCTTGTGACAGCTATTATGCGAGGCTCCAGTATTGACTCTTCCGGAGGGAGTCGAGGATTTTGTGGTGTTCTATGATGCATCCATCATAGGACTGGGGGTGGTATTTATGCAGAGAGAACAGGTGATAGCCTACACATCGCGACAGCTGAAGCCGCATGATACGAGATACCCTACTCATGATCTGGAGTGGGGGGCAGTGGTATTCGCCCTCGAGATTTGGAGGCATTGCCACTATGGGGTCTGATATACCATATACATGGACCACAAGAGACTAAGACACATCATGGATCAGCCGAACCTGAACATGAGGCAGCGTAGGTAGCTAGATGTAGTCGAGGACTACGACTGTGAGATCCTTTACCACCCATGTAAGGCGAACGTGGTGGCAGATGCGTTGAGCCGCAAGTCAGCTGGTTCTTCCACCCCAGGGACACGTATGAGGATATTGATGGATTCTCCACTCGTGAGTTTGATTAGAGATGCTCAGGTTGAGGGCATGCGACCAGAGAACTGGAAACTGGAGAGGATTAGGGGTGAGAACACCCGATTTGTTCGAGATAGTCGAGGATTGTTCACCCGATGCTGTCGGATAAGGGTTCCGATGTCTGGTGGGGTCAGACAGACTATATTGGAGGAGGCTCATAAGTCTCGCTTCTTTATTCACCCAGGGGCCACCAAGATGTACTAGGACTTGCGATTGAGTTACTAGTGGCTGTGCATGAAGCGAGAAATCGCTTGGTATGTTGAGAGGTGCTTGACCTGCAGGATCGTCAAGGCCGAGCAACAGAAGCCACACGGAAAATTGTAGCCTCTGGTGATTCCAATGTGGAAATGTTGAGGGCATATGTCATTGACTTTGGTGGGAGCTGGGACTCATACCTACCCCTTGCAGAGTTCTCCTACAACAACAGCTTTCACTCCAGTATTGGTGCCCCACCTTATGAGTTGTTGTATGGACGGAGATGCCGCACACCAGTCTGTTAGCACAAGGTGGGACATAGGGTGATGGGTCGGACCGAGGTAGTCCTGCATACTACTGAGATGATTCAGCAGATTAGACAGCGGTTGCAGAACGCACAGAGTCGACAGAAGAGCTACGCCGAACGACGCCGATCCGAGTTAGAGTTTCAGGTCTGTGACATGGTACTCCTGAAGGTCTCACCCTCAAAGGGTGTGATTCAGTTCAGGAAGAGGGCGAAATTGGGTCCCCGATACATTGGGTCGTTCAGGGTCATTACCAGGGTTGGAAAGGTGGCGTATAGACCAGAGTTACCGGAGGAGCTTAGTCAGATCCACAACACTTTCCACGTGTCCTAGTCGCAGAAGTGCATATTAGATAAGAAAGTAGTAGTGTCCTTGGAGGACATACAGGTCGATGAGCACCTGGATTATATAGAGAGACAAGTGTCCATACTGGAGAGGAAGGTTAAGCTTCTATGGAACAAGGAAGTGTCGTTGCTAAAGGTATAATGGGAGCGCCGAAGAAGGTCCGAGTGGACATAGGAGCTGGAGGCTGAGATGCGGGAGCACTATCTGGAGTAGTTCACCGCAGGGGACTTCGAGGACGAAGTCTAGTTCAAGTGGGGGAGAATTGTAAGACCCCAACTCTCAGGTCAGTAGGATGACTCGGCGAGTCAGTTAGGGTTTTCCTGACATTTGGACATGCATGAAATCAGCGAATTGCAGGGAAACTCGACGAGTCAACGGGTGATTTCACAAATTCTTGAGTTCAGGAAGGACTCCACGAGTCGGTGAACTACACTCGAAGAGTCGGGTCAACTTGGACTATTGACCTTGACCTTTGACTTGGAATTTGACCAAGGGTTGACTAGTTGACTTATGCGGTATTTTGGTAAAATGGAAATTTATGGAAATGGTCCTATGGTAAATATAGGTGGTGGATTTCATGGCCGTGGTTTGAGAGTTTGAGATTATCACTTCGATTCTACAGTTGAGAGGTGAGTTTTTCTCACACTCAAGGGTCTAAGGCACCAAGGCTGACCCTTTTGGATTGCTATCCTGATATGTTATATGCTCGACTATTGTGGTGATCCATTAGATCAGTATCCTGGTAGATAGGATGTTATATGTTGTTATGATACTGTCACACCCCCAGACCAGACGACGGAAACGTCTGGAGGCGGGTGACTTCATTGTGCAGTATCAAAACAATTGAATATACATGAAACATAGCAATCCAAACATCATACATTGAGATAACAAATTTACATAGTTTACATATTGTATTTGTTCTTCGAGTTACACAAAAGATGCATAAGTAGAAAACTTCAAACTATAGCTAAATGGTCTTGCATCAATGTCCTTTGTTTCCTTCTTACTAGATCCCTGAGAATACAAGTCGTTTTGAAAAGCGTCAACTAAAAAGTTAGTGAGTTCATAAGCATTTTTTTATAAAATCGTTTACACTTGTTTAGAATTGTTCTCATTGTACTTTTAGAAAATCAGATATTTTCTATGAAATCCTTTGAAGTCTTGCCTTGAAAATCATGGATATATGTGTGCATGACATTACTTTTGTTCATCCTTATAAGGAGTGATCTTTTAAAAGTAGTTTGATTTGTAAAAGCAAGTTGTGTTTGAGAATAGTTCTTTTGAATGGTAACAATCAACCGTTTCAAGAAAAATCCCTTATTTTCCTAAAAGGAGATATCGTTGAAAATCTTGTTCCTCTTATCGAGTAAAATTGAGTAAGTGCTCTAGTTTATCATTATCGAAAATCGTTTTCTCCAGAAAATCCTATATTTTCTGCTATAAAATAATCGTAAGTTCTAGGTTATCGTTATCGAAATCGTAGAAAACCATTTCCTCCAGAAAATCTTATATTTTCTGCTATAAAATATTCGTAAGTTCTAGTTTATCATTATCAAAATCGTAGAATTTTTTTTCCGTAGTGTCCTACGCTTTTTACTTTGTAAAATAGCAGTATTTCGACTCTATACTCGTTAGGGGAAAGAATCATGGCAATTGTGGACATTCTATACGGTGAAAAGAAAGGATAGTCAACGCAACAAATGCGGACCATCACCTATCATGTATAGGACAGTCAACGCAACGCGCCAAAATTTATTTATGAGGTTTTTCCTTACATAAATTTCTAGTTAATATAACATATTCTAGTGAGTCGTTATAACCATACTAATCATGACGGAGTGCCTGTTTTGGTGTTTCTCAGGCACCCTCGGTTTGGAAAAGACATTTTTCACCCTAGACTGGCCTATCTAGCTGTAGCGAACATCGAAGGTGCAGGGTGTCAACCCCGTATAGATCTATACACAAATTCCCGCTCTCCCTCCAGGAGACTCTGGCTATAACTCCTTACAGGACTTAGACGTATACTAATATTTTTATATTTAGGTACTTTTGAGATTTGTCTGACTTGAATATTAACAACCTTTTGAGCAATCGTTCGAGATCCATTATTTTTTTAGATAAATAATGAAATCCGTACTCATTGAATAGAAATATCATTCTCATTCCATATCGTTGACTGTGCTCGTTAACTGGGTGCTCGTGTTCATTCCTTTTCGTTTATTGAAAATGAGTCATTTTAGTCAAAAGAAAAAGTGTCAAGTTATAATTTATATAAATTTATAACTGCCGGTTATGACACGCATTTTCTGTTTTATGACATATAGAACATTACTTATGTTCTTGTGGGTTTTATGACAGCAACTTATGACATGCAAATATTTCTGTCATAAAGGCCCTGCTTGTATATTTTCTTGTCGCAAACTTTTATATCGAATATTTATAAAATACCCCCTGATAGTTTGCAATTAATTCAGAAAGTTTCCATTTTCGAAAATTACTAGAAGTGGTGTCCACTTATCAAGATGCCTATTATACTTTTAGCTGTAGACATGAAAGCATAGATAAAGGGTTTAAGTTGGACACACCCAATAGTTGGGAGACTCTTTTGTACAAAGTATCATTTGTTCTTTGTGAAATTTGGAAATCCTTCGTTCATGAGTATATTACTAAATAATAATTTAATAATATTTCACACACATACAAACATACGTATATATGTAATCATTTAAGAGTTTAGGCAAGATTTGACTTGTACTCTCCCCCAAAAATATTAAAACATTGAAAAAGGTGGGGTATGAAGCTCACCTTGAGTTGGTTGAGGAGTTGTTTGGAGTTATTGAGTGAAGATCTCAAGCTTGAACTCTTGCTGAGATGAGGAACTTCCCTGGGAGGGATGCTTTCCTAAGGGTGATCATCACATATTATGAATAAAATAATATGGATTCATCTTGAAATATTATAAAATATTAAATGGGTGAAGGAATTTACCTTACAACTCTAGAGAGAAATTGAGAAATTTGTTTTAAGCAAGTTCTTGTTCTTACTTGGAGATGAGTTTTGAGAGGAAATGAGAAAAGTGAGAGAATATGTGAAGTCTAACCCCTTCATTGTCGTTGCTTTGGAGTATAAGAAAAGGAAAGGAATCTTTGATGCATGGGGATCTGGTGGTCCATGCATGGATATTTGGTGGTAAAGCATGGAATATTGTGATTTGCATGGGAAATGAGGAATTTCATCAAATCACAAAGTCAATCCTTTTGTCATTTTCTTGATTTAGGATAAGGTTTTCCTAAATCCCAAACATTTTTTTATGAAGAATATGCTTAAATTAATTAATTTTAGCATAAAATAGGGGTCTAAGGGGTTTAGGATAGGAAAAATACGAGTTTGGTGTAATTTTCGACGTCAAAATGCCTTAAAATGGTGAAAAAGTCCGAAAACAATGAAAATCTGAAGTGAGGGTTGGTTCCTGCGAGGGTCCGAGATGCATAAGAAGGATTCCAGAGTCATTCTTCAAGTTCTGGTGCAAAGGGGTGAATTTCCGAAGCCATTTGCTCAAATCTGGAGGTCCGGACCGGAGGTGCGAAGTCGGCTGGCGATGTCCGAAGCGAGGCGAGGTGAGGCGGGTTCTTCCGGAGCAAGCCTTAACCCTTCCGGAGACAATCTTCCGAAGTTGCTAGGTCCGAAGCAGGGTGTTCCGAGAAGCAATTTCCTCTGGGCTCCTTAGAAGGTATTCCGGACTAAGAGGATTCCAGACCAAGAGGGTTCAGGACCAAGAGGGTCCTTTTGGGGTTTCCTCTTCCAGTTTTGAGCCGTTTTCGACTGAGGAAGGTACTTGGGGAGATTTGAGAGAGATTTGAGATATGTGGAGAGATTTGGGAGAGATTTCACATACTTGGAGAGATTTGGGAGAGATTCACTATTCTTGGAGAGATTTCGCATACTTAGAGCGATTTGGGAGAGATTCACTATTCTTGAAGAGATTTCGCATACATAGAGAGATTTGGGAGAGATTCATTATTCTTGGAGAGATTCACTATTCTTAGAGAGATTTGGGAGAGATTCACTATTCTTGGAGAGATTTCGCATACTTAGAGAGATTTGGGAGAGATTTCACATACTTGGAGAGATTTGGGAAAGATTCACTATACTTCGAGAGATTTGGGAAGATTCACTATACTTGGAGAGATTTGGGAGGGATTCACTATACTTGGAGAGATTTGGCAGAGATTCACTATACTTGGAGAGAATTGCATTCTAACACTATAAGGCTCCTTAGGAACTCATATTGAATACTTAGGTGTGTTAGCACAAGTCTCACAATAGTACTTGCTTACTTGAGGATGAAATTTCCTAGCCAAAAAGGCTAGTTGTGATAGATACGTTAGATTAGTATCTTGGTAGATAGGATGTGATATGATGTTATGATCCGTCAGATCAGTATCCTGGAGATAGGATGTTATATGTTGTTATGATCTGTTAGATCGGTGTGTCTGTCTATAGACTGTTATGTGATTAGCTGATATATATATGCACACGTTTGAATAGTGGTTGAGGCTTATATGCTTTGTACGAAAGCCAATAGACATGGGCATTCCAACCAGCTGGTTTTGGACCGTGACTATTCCGTCCCGAGGATGATTGGACTCGTAGTATGTGGGCATTCCAACATGTTGGTTGGGGGCCTGGGGTATTCCATCCCAAGGATGATTGGACCCATAGTATGTTGGCATTCCAACCGGATGGTTGAGGGCCTGGGTTGTTCTAACCCGATGGTTGACTAGACCCATAGTATGTTGTTCGTGATTATATGTATATTGTTGTGTGTATGAGTATTTTGGGGGAACTCACTAAGCTTTGGGCTTACAGTTTCAGTTTTGGTTTCTGGTACCTCAGATGATCGTGGGAAGGCAAAGGCATGATCGTACAGCTCCTCACATTTTATGACCTTGTTTCTGGGATACTCTGATATGGAACTATTTTGAAAACAGATTTGTAATTATTAATGGTTTTGAAATGTTTTAAAAAGTTTTAAATTGGCTTGAATTTTATGGTTGTTATATGAAAATTATTTGAATGATGACCTAGTCAATCATAGAGGATCCTTGAACTTTTGATGGGGTTTATTAAGAGCTTCGCAATGTCATAACTTCAACTTGGCAAGGGCAATCCATACCCCCTGAAATATGAAGCATACAGGGCTGAACCCCATCCTGAATAAATTGGAGAAATTCTAATATGGTTCTCACGATTCTCTTAAACACAAGATTTCTGGTCCATCGATACAACACTAGGCAAAACATACTTTTTCTAATATAATTATCATTACAGATCTGAGGCTCAACATACATACCAGTGATTTCTTACGGGTCGACCTTGACCTCTTGAAGGACGATGAGTATTGGGGCTGCACCCCCTCTGCTACCCATGCAGGACAGCTGGACTTGAAATGACCCGATTGGTGGCAATAAAAACACATCTGATCCTTCTTGC
The DNA here is from genome assembly GCF_002870075.4 of Lactuca sativa. Classification (NCBI taxonomy): domain Eukaryota; kingdom Viridiplantae; phylum Streptophyta; class Magnoliopsida; order Asterales; family Asteraceae; genus Lactuca; species Lactuca sativa. The sequence continues at coordinate 154,084,239 of NC_056630.2, read as the reverse complement.
AATCTCGGTGCACATGACTTCTTTCGCCACATTTGAAACACCTGAACTTGTGACAAGCAAACCCGTGAGTCCCCCTACACCTTCCACATATTTCGTAGTTCCCTTGACTTCTAGTACTCTGGTCAGCCGCATCGAACTCCCCACCTTCCTCTGATTATTTTGAATCATGAGTCTGCCTTCCATTTCCTGGCCGTGCCTCCTCATCACGACTGCTTTCTCTAGTAGCCTTAAGAATTCCTCTTCTAGTGCGTAAGATTGTGGTTCACTCCTTGAATTTGATAATCAACATGTCAGTGATCCGATCAATGATACCAGACAACTCCTCCAATAAAATCTGTGAAACCTCCATGGCAATCCAGCTACGAAACGTGGCGTTGTCCGCACCCATCATAGAAGACTCTGCCTCTCGCCTAGACATTGGCATCCTATACAATAAGAACAAATTTTCATCCCATAACCAAAATGTTATCATCAATGCATCACACTTTAGTCACTCCAATAAAACATATACGCATTACCCCTCTACCTTCTTCTTAGATTCCTTGTGACTCTCCTCAAGTCGAGTATGGATCCTGTGCTTTCAGTAGTATGAGCCTAATACTACCTTACACACATATCCATACTTCCCTCAAGAATTATCTCGAATCCTCCAAGTTACTCCCTTATCCATACATACCACCCTTAACAATACAAGGCTTCCAACACTAAGTCTCTTCCTGGACTCGCCTAGGGCAATCACCACACCACACTCTTGTTGGGTTGTGAGCATTCTAGCACTCCTAAGTGTACATGCAGCCTTAAATACCTTGGATCTATGTTTTCTCTATTATACATGCAAATAAGAACTTTCCAAGGTATTATCCTAATCTAGCATACAAAACAATGAAAATAACAAGATAAAATACATACATCATTGATGTAGAAAGTCTTCATGAAGCTTGAGTGCCTAGTGCCCCAAGTGTGACACCTCAAATGGTTCACACAACATCAATTGCTTTTGGAATAACCTTGAGAGAAATGTGGAACACTTGAAATCGGCTAGCCCTTCTCTAGAATAATACTAATGCCGATTTTGGTCAAGAATAAGATGCATATATAGTTAGGGTTACACCATGTAAACCCTAATTAACATGGCCTTTCATTTCCATGATCCATGGGTACAAAAACACCATGGAGCATCCATGGAGCATCATGTGGGTTTTAGCCCAACTATATAATCCATGGAGCATTAGCCCACTATATAAGTATGGATGATTTACATAATCAACCCATATATTTAATTAGTATTCTTTTGATCACTTAATTAATCCTAGATTAATTCTTGATCAATACTAATTAAATAATCTTATTAATATATTAGAACTTATAATATATTAACCAACCATAAGTGTTATTTCTCTCATTATAGTCTATCCAAATGCATGATGTCATGCAGCCCAAATGGACCATGTCGGGTCGGGTCAAGTCTTACCAATTATAGTTATGGACTTAGACATTAATCCAACAGTCTCCCACTTGGATAAGTCTAAAACTATTATTGCGTATGACTTCAAGAACTGACTGGCAATCGTAGCTCTCAAAAGCTTCTATCGAACTCTGACCTTGTAGATGAACTCTGACCTTTGTCAATGACTTGTCCATTAGATAAGGGATCATATATTCCTCCATTCTAGATATCATATGGACTGAGACATGGATTATAATCATTCTCCCTGTCCATTTGTTGTTTCCCGATTTCCAATTTATGACGACTGACTAATTGAACAAATCAAATCAGTCCTGGGGGCCCACAGATATCGCTTTTATCCCGAAGGTAAAAGGAATGGATAAACTTTGACTCATATGGCTTGTTCTACTACTTGTTGAATCATACACAAAGGCACGTTTTATAACATCGAGTTACCAATGCGTTTTCATGCAATCAATATACAACCAACTCATAGTAACAACTCATATCTCTAGGTTTGAAGAATATAAGATATTATCGTCTCATGATCACTCGTGATAAAATCCATGAAGTGATTCCAATGAGCGCGGGTTGAATCCAATACTCAGAACTTATGAGCACTCATGAGTGTTGTAGCCCTTTGTCCAACATCTTAGACCTCTACAAGCCAACCCATGACAGTCTTAATTCATATCTAATTCAAACATATGACTGACTGTGGATGGTTTGAATAAATTAGTCATCCAGAACAATGACCTAGTTATTCAGGAAGTTAAAACATGCAAAGTGAAACACAATAATAATTGAATCCAATATGGTATCAAAACCTATGAACATAAATAAAACACCTTTTATTTATCACCATATGATTACACATTATTCATTGTATACTGTTTCAGCTATCAACTTTATTCTTGAATTTAAAAATAATAGTTGTCCCATGCTCCAAGCATGTACACCATGTTTTCTAAACACTAGTCATGCCACACACCAAGTATGCATACTATGTTTGTCTATGATCTTTACTTTGTGAACTAGATCAATTGAACATAACTTCAATGATTCTCTTTTCACACTCCCAAATCCTTACTGCAAATGCAAGAATTCCAAATTCATGTCATTTACTGAAATCTGTTAGATTCTAAACTTATATCCATTGAACCTCTTGTAATGATTATGCATTCCAAAGGAGATCAGCTCCTTGGGAACATCCTTCTTGCATTAAGTTTCCTAATCTTACACAGATTAAATAATTTCTAACTTTGAAACATTTCCAGATTCCATTTTGATTATCACTTCTGAACAAGAGTTGCCTCCTTACAGATTATGTCAATATGGTCCTTCTAGAATTATCACTATACTTCTAACTATCCTTGAGCAACCAATCTTTATTGTCCTCAACAATTGCTTAATCCTTTTAGTCACATCCAATTCTATACCTTTTCCTTTCTTAATGCCCCAGGCATTAGGAAAATTTTAGAAAGGATAAATATAGCACATGTAATCGATCTTATATCCGAAGCATATGGGACACGATTCATGATATCTCACATAAAGACTAAACCAGTCTTTTGCTATAACATTTCCATTTCTATTTGCCAAGTTCTCATAATTCAGATTATGAAAAGGGATGCAGTAATCATAATCGAATTTTAGAACGCAAATAATGGACCCATATACAGAGACCCATATACAGAATTTCCTTATGTTGAGCCATTCCAACATGAAATTCATATATATATCCTTGACTAAATGATTAAAACCTCAGGATCTAAGCTTATAGATTTGAGATGAAGTATAATTTCCTCTCCCTTAATTATAGCAAAACAACTCTTTCCCAGTTGAAACTTTTGTTTTCTATAATTAACATTGCTAACTTGCAACCTTTATCATAATTATCATGCTCCCACTAACATGATGATTATTAGCATAACACTTATGCTCCCACTAGCTTTGACATGTACTCAGAAATCAGCTCGACTTCTAGAAATCAATACTTTATTGACTTTCTTACCAAAGTTCAGATTTCTGATACTAGATTGCTTTGATAAAACTTTATCAAAATCATACACCTATTCTAGATAGCTCACAGGAGTGTCTAAACAATTTTAGAACTATGAAAAGGGATGTCATAATCAGCGTCATGATTGTTTAGACCTTTGCCACTTCTTACAAGTCCATGTTAGTGTGCCGGTAAACCACATACGCTCCACTAACGACTTTGAGAATGCAAATATCACAACTGCTATCTAGCTAAAATCTACTTAGTGAAAGTGTTTCCTCACCATCATTTTCATGAATCGGAGAGAAACCTTATGACACTTAGATTTAATGGTGTATGTGTTCTTATCCATGTGAATTGTCAAAACCATAGTCACGGGACAAGGATAATGACAAATCCAAACTCATATGGACTGAACTCAATCTAATTTCTTGCTATCTGGCAGCACAAGGGCCTGCCATTGCTTCCAAGTTGTTATGCACCCAATTGAGAACTCTAAGAACTCATATGCAAAGCCAACTTTAACTGGAATGGGCACAGAATATGTCAACACGATAGGTTATGAACCTCAAGTCGTGTGCTAGTGAAGAACTTTAGGTTTTATTCTTGATTAGTTCTTGAGACTTTCAAGACTTTTAAGACTCCCACTGTCCTCTTGACCTATAAGACTTTCTTGTCAGTTATTCAAGAAATAGTGTGGATTCTAATCAAGACAAACACTTCACAAAATTGGCCTAAGTTGGTCTTTGTTTTATCAAAAACATCACAACTTACCAATTTCAAATGTACAAGAGTAGAAAACTTTTACTCTCACATTTGACAAGTGTTTTAAACCTTCTTTAAGACGTGTCACTCAAATTACAATCTTGGAGTATGACTCTAAGACTTGTATTGGAACGAAGTATGACTCATCTTCTTGATTTAACCACTTCAAAAATTCATAGCTCCTCTTCTTAGGGCACTTAGAGGATGAATTGTGATAAGGTCTCTAAATCAGTAAGATGATCATAAAAACGGATACTAAAGTACTTTCCCATTTTTTTTATATTTGAGAAACTTTTATCCTTCTGCCTAATTTGATTCTTCTTATTCGCTCTGCCTTACATTGGAACCTTTTTCCAATGTCTTAGAATTACACTTAAGCTTGTAAGTATAACCATATTTACTGAGTTTTAGTAAATTATGATGAATAATCTTATCGATCTTTTGTGGTGGACTTAATCAGTGCACAAGAATGTGTACTCGATCCCTTAGTCCTTCACTTGACTCACACATCCATGTGAACAAGTAATTAGTATTAATTTTCCAATACTTGAAAGTTCTCATTCATCATGCTATACAACTTGCATTATTCCAAGTTCCAGTCCAATTGAAACTTGGGTGATGAGAATCTTTCCTTATTTGGTAAATTTAGACATTACCACAAATGAAAGAATCAATTTCATATTTCCATTCTTGCTATTAATGGAATCATATAAGCAACAATTTTTCCTCAAATGCCATTGTAAGTATATTTTTAAATAAATAAAATCATCATTTTTTCTTTTATTTTAAAAACTTTGCGGAAAAACTATCATTACAATCCATATGTAAACTTGTTGTTATATATTCCTAAGCAATAGCTCATATCTCCTAAGAAGTAGCTCAAGAATCCGATCTTCAAACTATGCGATAGAAATCCATTTACGCGATCAAATTCAGCATATTCTTTCTTTAAGTTTCTTTACTTTTCTTTGATTCTTAAAACATCAACATGTGACCCAGTCACATCATATATCAAGAATCTCATAATAGAAACTTAGCAGAGTTAGATAGTGGACTTTACCTGAAGTAGAGTCAAACTTATTGACTTTAACACCCTTAGGTAAATTGGCAGCTTCGCAACCAATGCCCTTTCCTTTGGCAATATAAACATATGGACCCTTTGGTAATAGTACACGGGACTATCACAGACTTAGCTTTTCTTTTTACCATTTGGTCAACCTAGTTGACTATGGCCGATCCCTTTCCATTGGGAAGAGAGAGCTTTACTGGATATCCAATGTCACCATTGTCAATGTCCACAAGGTTTTAGGAAGATGATCTTAGATAAGATCATTAAGGGTCTTGTCATAGTCTGTTTCATAGGAGTTCCAAAGAAACTCACTATGTGACTTATAAAGTGATTGAGCCACCAACTTTCTCAAGACTTTGACACCCAACTCTCTCAGCTTGTCAATATGTAACTACATCTCCAAGATGTGATCACACCTAGACCTTGCCTTGCCAATAGGGCTTGAGTGACCTTGAACTTGTGGGTTAGGGAGAATAATTGGAGGAGGTGAAAGAAGTATGATTTCCATGGGACATCATCTTCATTTAGGAAAGATTGTTTCAAGAGATTTGGGAAGATCATAAATGTGTAAACCAGACATCTTTTGGGAGATATTCAATATAGTTGATTTTAAGTCCTTAATATGACACCCAATATGAAATATTAAGGCTAGGACCCTACAAACTATTTTATAACTTAGAAGAGGGATGTCGTAATCCAAGCTATAAAATATTTGAAGGTAGGTGAATGACGATTCACCAATTTCCACCAAGATAAACGAAATGATTTATTAGGTTTTAATTGGATTTGAAACTCCTAGATCTTTTGAGATTCATTGACCTGTTCAAGGGCATGTTTTAATCTCGAGTGTGCCCTTCAGGTTTTGTGACTGGGATGCCGAGGATCACAAAACAAGGTGTGAAGTAACCATGCAAATTACTTGGTACCCTTAAGTGTTTACCCCTCAATCGATGTGTCGGTTAACCACACACGCTCCATCGATACTATGATAAACATTAAGTTACCCTTTGCCTACCTTGTTAAATACGAGTTAGTGTGCCGGTTAACCACACACGCTCCACTAACCGACTTAAACAAAGTGCAAAGTGTAATTTCATGAATTAGCACCTTATTCACATTTTCCTAAGTAACTAAGGTTGGGTATTATTAAGAGTTTAGTTACTTAGTATTTATCATTAATACTTTTAATGAAGGGAGAATTTTAGTCCTGTCAAACCCGTTCGGCTAACAACCCTCCACCAGTCAAGAAAGCGGTGGGTGAGAGTGGACACCCATTAAACTGCCATTTTATAGGCAGTAACCTTATACTCCCCCCCCCCCCCCCCCCCCTTATAGACCGGCTTTGTGAATGAAGCCTACTAACGGTAAGACTGACTTTACTCTTATACATATATATATATATATATATATATATATATATATATATATATATATATATATATATTATTAACTTATAATATTATAAAGTATAAGGGTTAAATTTTAACTTTTAAAATTCTAAGGGCTAACATGGAATTAAATTATTCATAAGTGAAAAATTTTCAAAATCCAAAACTTGAGGGCAAGTTTTGAAACTATTCAAAACTAATTAATTCCATAACTTATGTGTTTAAAGTAGTTTTAATCCAAAAACTCTTCAAGTTCCATAACTTGAGGACAAGTTATGGAAGACTTTAAACTAATAAAAGAATTAACTTTTCTTTATTTTATAACTTATGGAATTAATTAAGGTTACACTTTTTTTATTATTTAATGAAGAGACTCTTGGTCCTCCATAACTTGAGGACAAGTTATGAAGTCATAAAACCATTTAATTAGAACTAGACTCTTCATTTTGTAACCTTTGCCAACTTTTATGAGTTTTATGAAACTTAAATGTGACTTTTCAAATAACGTGAGGACAAGTTACAAAAACAAATTTTAGAATCAACTCTTAGATTAATTTGGATTAAAAACAACTATTTCACTCAACTTTTCTATTAATCTAAGCAACTCATAAGAACAAGATAATTCAAATCAAACTTTTTCATATAATTAGTCTAAACCTTAAACTAATACAAAACATGAATCTATTGACAATTATCTTTGAAATTGGATTAGCATGAACATTACCACATCAAAAACAAGTTTATAAGTCTAAAAACATCTTAGGGTAATGTTCCTAGTCCAATTCCAACCAAAAAAGTCGAATTTATGTTGTCTGGGGGTCCAACTCGTCGAGTGCACGAACCAACTCGGCGAGTTGGATGCATTTTGCCTTGGACTCGGCGAGTCCATTCATGGACTCGGCGAGTCTGCTGGGCAGACACCATCAAAACTCGATTTTTTCAGCTACTTTAGCAAGTATAACAAGAAAACAAGCCTAGACTCTGATACCACTGTTGGGTTGTGAGCATTCTAACACTCCTAAGTGTACATGCAACCCTAAATACCTTGGATCTATGTTTTATCTATTATACATGCAAATAAGAACTTTCCAAGGTATTATCCTAATCTAGCATACAAAACAATGAATATAACAAGATAGAATACATACCTCATTGATGTAGAAAGTCTTCATGAAACTTGAGTGCCTAGTGCCCCAAGTGTGACACCTCAAATGGTTCACACAACATCAATTGCTTTTGGAATAACCTTGAGAGAAATGTGGAACACTTGAAATCGGCTAGCCCTTCTCTAGAATAATACTAGTGCCGATTTTGGTCAAGAATAAGATGCATATATAGTTAGGGTTACACCATGTAAACCCTAATTAACATGGCCTTTCATTTCCATGATCCATGGGTACAAAAACACCATGGAGTATCATATGGGTTTTAGCCCAACTAGATAATCCATGGAGCATTAGCCCACTATATAAGTATGGATGATTTGCACAATCAACCCATATATTTAATTAGTCTTCTTTTGATCACTTAATTACTCCTAGATTAATCCTTGATCAATACTAATTAAATAATCTTATTAATATATTAGAACTTATAATATATTAACCAACCATAAGTGTTATTTCTCTCATTATAGTTTATCCAAATGCATGATGCCATGCAACCCAAATGGACAATGCGGGTCGGGTCAAGTCTTACCAATTATAGTTATGGACTTAGACATTAATCCAACAACTCTGTCATCCGCTGCAGAAGGAACTCCCTCTAACATCCTCTAACTACCTCACAAATACAGTTACATATTACTGACGCTAAATAATTCTTCGAATGAAAGGTCTCACACTACAATGGTTGGACTCCGCCAAGAGCTCTGCAATAGAGTTAAACCTAACCCTCTAAAATTATTTAGTCTCAATAATATGTAACTTTTCATATTTGCTTACTAGTTAGCCGTAGTTAATGAGAATTCCTAAAAGCATAAAGCAAGTAGTATTCTAGCATCAAGTAATCAGAACAAGCATAACCTAAACAAGCCATCCTATCACTAACCGATCATTACTAGAATGCAAGTCTACAAGCTTAAACAACAGGCATACAAAGGCATCTCTCATAGCATTCTATCATGCAATCCTGAGAAAATCATAAAATCTAACATGCGATTCACAAATTCACAAAATCAAAACATATCATAAAACATGTATAGGTATCTTGGGAAAACTTACTTGAGCTCAGTCGATTGCATGCACCACACCCTTTTCTTTATTAGAAAATTCTTTTTATGGATAGGGGACTTCATTTGTGCTAAGATCTAAACCCCATGGCTTCTGGAGTAGACCATAAACCCAACATTAGCTCAAAAAAGACCCAAAATGCATAAATAACACCCTAAGTATGATCTAGCACAAAGAACCACCAAGATGAGAGCTTTTTACCTCAAATGACTTGCTAAGATGAAGATGGCTCTGGATCTACAAGCTCATGCCACTCCCAAGCAACCTCCAAGTGTTATTCTTCTTCTACTTCACCAAAAACACCACCAAAACTCACTTCCAAGCTCAACAATCACAAAATGCACTTAGGTTTTCGATTTTAGGGTTGAGGTTGATGGAGGCTGAAGATAATAGGGTTTGAACACAAGTTAACGCCTTTAAATAGGGTCCAAGACCCTAAATTAGGGTTTTCATCAAACTGGAGTATGCCCTGCATACTCTTGGTACGCCTATCGTACTCCCTCGAACACTCGCGATCAACCTATCTAATATGCCCAACGTACTCCTATGTATGCCCCACGTACTAGGTTTAGCCTTAAACCCACCAAACTTCCAAAAAACGATAACTTCTTCATTCTAAGTCCGATTTTGACGATCCTAATATCCACGGAAAGGTAATGAGAACTACACTTCTATCAACTCTCCCTTGCCTTACAACTTTCTGAACTTAAACCCAAAATTCATAAAGGCCCGAACTGATACTCTCCCGGTATACCCTTGAGCTCCAAAACACGAACCGAACTTTCGGGTCATCTAATCTACATCTTCCACAATCAAAGGGGGACTAATTCTCTTTTTCCCAAATGCCCTAAGCCATATGATAACCGATCTTCGGGTTACAACTCCAAATTAGTAACAAGCTTTTTAGAATCTTGATATTTATAATCCATTTTTTTTTTGTTCATTTAAGTGTATAACCAATTTTTTTTTTTTTTTTTTTTTTTTTTTTTTTTTTTTTTTTTTAATTTTCCTTTTCTATCGTTTGATATGAAAAAGCTAAAAAAAACACCTTTTTCTTTTAGGGTGGACGTGAAGAGAAAAAAACATTTTTTTTTCTTATACTTACATTTAGATTCTATACATATAAAAACATTTTTTAAGAATTTTTTTGTATATTGTAAATATATAATTTTTCTTATTTATGTACACAAAATCATGCATCATAAAAAAACTTATGGCCAAAAGTAAAAATAATAATAATAATAATAATAATAATAATAATAATAATAATAATAATAATAATAAAATAAAAAAAAATAAAAAAAATTTGTATATTAAAAACAGCAAAATAATTAAAAAGCTTAAAATTTAAAAAAATATATATATTAAATTTTAAAACTACATTCATTTGATAAATAAATTTAAAATGATGCTTATCTTGGTAAATATATTTTTAAAAACACTCTTGTGGTAAAAAGTCGCCATCACATAATATTGAAACTAAACATACAAAATCACATTTTTTTGTAAATATATATTGAAAAACACTCTTTTGGTCAAAACCATTTTTTTTTCTTCTGGTAAATATATTAATTATACTTAGGTAAACATTCTTTTAATAAAATAGCAGCGATTAAACTCAATTAAACATACAATTTTTAACAATTTAACAAATCAATTTTCTAAACACGCAATATTGAAATCAATTCATCTAATATTTATGAAAATTATACACTATTTTGAAGTCATAGTCAACGACCGTTTACTTTGAATTTTTGCCGTGTGAAACCAATTAACCAATGACAAAAGTCAAATTCATCCATTGATACAACCATTTGAAATCCAATAACAATATATATCTTTAAACTAGCAAAATTTATTAAAAAGAAAATAGCAAGAAAATAGAGACAAACAAATTATTTATAAAACGTTAACAATGTAACCAAATTACAATTAAAGTGCAGCACATGACAAACACCAATATATATTCATAAAATTCCCTATGTTTTTAAGCCAAATGAAAATAAGCGTTGTAACCTCTTCAATAATACAGGGAGAGGGGATGAGCACGTTGTGGAATATTCTCATTTCTTGCAGACCACAAATACCATAATGAAGCCACGATAATCAAATGCACTATCTTTTTGCGTCGAGATGAATTGTTTCCATGATGAATTGCCTCTAAAAGATGTTAGATATTCACGAGGAAATCAAATCATCTACATGCTCCAGATATGTTGACAAACTTCTTCATCCTTAGAAAAAGATGAGGAAAATGTGTTCATGTGTATCCACTTCAACACCATAAGTACCACAAAGCTCATCTGCAGGGCCGGTCCAAAGCTATAGTGGGCCCAGGGCGAAAAGAAAAAATGGGCCCCCCATAGTCGTAAATACAATAAAAATTAGTTCGAAATAGAATGTTATAAAATTCTCTGTTAATATTAAAGAACACAAATATGGTCACAACATTACAAAAAAAATAAAAAATAATAATAATAATAATTTAAAGGAAAATATTTCTCCTAGCCTTTCTAGATGCAAAATCATTAATAATATTATCCAAATCAATTTTATCTAACATGTCTTTCTCTATACATAACATTGCCAATCCATTCAACTTTTCTTGCGACATCGACGATCTTAGATAATTCTTCAATAACTTTAACTTTGAAAAACTTCTCTCTGCAAATGCAACAGTGACAGGAATGGTTAACAAAATGCTATATGCAATAAAAGTATTTGGGTAACAATCAACAGCAGAAATTATATCATTAGGTAAAGTCATTTTCAACACTTTCAATTCTGAAAAAAGTTCACTTGAATCCACATCGGAAACATTTTCTTTAGAAAAAGTAGTAGCAAACTTTATACAACTTTCTTTAAGTTCACTTTCACTTAATGACTTTAATTTATTTAAATCATTTAAAAACCCAAAAATACTTTCAAAGTATTTTAATTGTTCAAATCTATTTTTTAATAAAACAATTGCCATATCCACAACAACCAAAAAATAATTAACTTTTAAATACTCTTCAACCGATTGTGTTTCTTCTTCATTATCACTTTCATCAAATTGTTTTTTTCTAACAATACGACGTTTTGATGGAAATGTAGGCTCTACACCCATATCAAGTGCAATAGTTTTAGCAATATTAATACTTGATGTAAAACCTTCATTTCTATAATTTTCAAAAAACTTCATAATATTTTCTATTTGGTTAATAGTAGTATCAATACAAATAGAATTAGATTGCAACTTTTTACTTACAATATTAATTGCAAATAAAACTTCATACCAAATAACCATACCAACTAAAAATTCAAATTTCCCAAAAGATTTGAGTAAGCTTTTAGCTTCACTTTTTGACTTTGGGTCATCACATGTTTTACTTAATTTTAGCAAAGCAACCTTTATTTGAGGAGCTTGAAATCTAATTGCTTTTATACTTTTAATCCTACTTTCCCAACGAGTATTAGATAATGATTTTAAGGTTAAAGTTGGAACATTATCTAACAATATTTTCCATCTTTTAGTAGAACTAGAAAATAATGTATAAAGGTGTTGCACAATTCCAAAAAATGTAACAGCTTTTTCACAAGAAAGTGCCATATCACTAATCGTAAGGTTAAGGCTATGGCAAACACAAGGCATATATAAAGCTCTAGGATTAATTTCAAGCATTCTTTTTTGAACCCCTTGGTGTTTTCCTTTCATATTAGACCCATTGTCATAACCTTGACCTCTTATATCATCCACATTAAGATCTAACAATTTCAATGCATCTAATAATTCATTAAATATCCCCAAACCAGAAGTATCATCTACTTTTAAAAATTCTAAAAAATATTCAAAAACTTGTATTTTTTTAGAAGAAAAATTCACACATCTTACGATCAAAGACATTTGCTCTTGATGACTCATATCGGGAGTACAATCAAGAATTATAGAAAAATATTTTGCCTCTTTAACTATTTTAATGATAGAATTTCTAACCGTGTCACCTAAAATAGAAATTAGTTCATTTTGAATTTTATAGCCAAGATAATGATGATGAGTTTCATTATTTTCAATTCTTCTTATATGATCTTGCATTATACCATCATATTCAACCATCATTTGGATTACTCCTAAAAAGTTACCATTGTTATCTTGAAAAAGTTTTTCATTAGACCCTCGAAAAACCAAATTATATTTAGATAAGAATTTTACAGCCGCTATTATTCTTCTTAATACTTGTCTCCAACGTTCTTTTTCTTTTATCATTTCTTGTTGTAATTCATTATCAATTGTAAGGTTTTTATCTAATCTTAGTTTTGCTTCATTCCAATTACTCATACAAACAAAATGTTCATTACTATTTTCATGTTCTTTAAGTCTCTCGCTAAGATGTTTCCAATCATTATATCCTTCATTTGTTAAAAAACTTTTTTGATTAGTAGATTTAAATATTTTACAACAAAAACAAAAAACTTTATCTAAATTTTTATAGTATACTAACCATTTTCGATCACGTAACAAACCATTATTTAACTTTCTAGTATAAAATGCATAAGAAAAATGTCTAGAAAATTTATCTTTAGGAAACACAAGATTCATTTCTCTTATTGGCCATTTTTCAATTAGAATATCTCTTGATTTAATATCAAGAGTATCCCAATTTCTAGGGTCAAAAATATCTATAGATTCATTTACATTAGTATTTTCTACATTTATATTAGTATCATGTTCATTTAAATTACTAGCAACATTTTCATTTATGTTTTTATCTTGTTCATTCAAATTAATATTTTCTTCATTCAAATTATTATCATGTTCATTTAAAGTAATGTTTTCTTCATTAACACTAGCGACATTTTCATTTAAGTTAGAATCATGTACATTCAAATTAATATTTTCTTCACTAGAACTTATTGGTTTTAAAAATTTAACCATAGACCCTTTTTCTTTTTGTAAAGAAGCCTCAACAATTTTTCGTTTTTTTCGTTTTTCACTACCGGATAAGTGTTTTTTAGAAAACATTTTATGATTGACAATAAAGTAAAAACTATTTTAAGAAAAGAATACACCTGATTTCTTTGATTTCTTTGTGAAATATGTTGCACTGTTGAAGCCTAATATCAAAACAAGCTGTAAAAATCAATAACAAAAAACATTAATACGATAACTAAAATAATAGAAAAAATCAAATAACCAATGCATCATATTACAATTTTACCTTGTCAATTACTCAAGCAAGATATCTAATAGTGTAGAAATACTTTGAAAGTTTGAACTTTGAAGCTAAAATTCTGAAAGAATAAAGTCACAAGCAAAACATTAGAAAATTTGAAGGTAGAAACATTTACTTTCACTAATTCAGAAATATGATACAGTAAAAGAATAGAACAAATTGCCAAAGCAAATATCCAAAATATCCAAATCAAATAATAATATCATGGATTTCAACTATATATAATATATTCAATTGAATTGAATCAGTTTGATACAGAAACACAATTTAACTAAATTAGTGAAACAAAAATCTGCTTCCCTAATACTTCATATTCCTTTTACCTGAATCTAATGAAACAAACTAATTGAATGTCAATTAAGAAACTGAAATCGATGATTACCTCGGTGTATTTTCAGCCTTCCGCCTTCGCCCTTGCCCCTTCTACAACTGAAATCAATTAGAAATTGAATCTAATTGTCAATTTCAGCCTTCTACAAAGAACTCTCGCAGGTTGCTCTGTAGCAGCTGAATATGTGAAATTCTATCGATTGCCAATCAGTTTATGATTATCCGAGAGAGCAGAGACTAGAGAGATGTGTGAGACTGTGAGCACAAAATAAGAATTCAGATCTGAGAATTGCAAAACCGGAAACGAAATGTATTATATCTATAGATTACATACGATTAGCCGTTACAGATTAAAGATTGTGAGAGAAAAAATCGACGATTCATTATCAAGGCTTGACTTCGTGAGGCGTCGCCGCGTCGGTTCATATGCTAATCTCGATTTCCCACGTTCCCTGCTAGGCCGCTACCTTCTCGTTCCTAATTGATAATTGGTATTCACTGAAATTGGAATGATAGAAAAGTGAATCACGTTCAGCACTTAAGTGGCATCAAGATTCAGTGGCCCATTTTATCAATTTATTTATGTAATTGGGTTAATGTGAATATGTGATTTTGGGCTAACCTTTTGGGCCCCTATTTAAATATATAGATAAAAAAAGTTTTATATATATATATATATATATATATATATATATATATATATATATATATATATATATATATACTAGAATTTTTGGGCCCCCTCGAGTCGTAGGCCCTGGGCGGTCGCCCGGGTCGCCCACCGTCTGGACCGGCCCTGCTCATCTGTTTCCACTTCAGCACCGCAAGAACCACGAAACTCAGAATTCACATTAATCCCTCTTATAGCAAGTTCAACCATAGAAGGCGGCATGTTGAGTTGATCCTCAAACAAAAAAAACTGAAATTTAGAGGCAAATAGTTGTTCCAAAAGTACTTATAATTACTGGGACTCCAGGGCCCGCCCATGGGCCTGGACAGGCTGGGCGACCGGTCCGGTCCCCCAAATGTGAAAGGGCCCTCATTTTATATTTCTTATATTAATTATATAGCAGTAGCCCATTAGTTTTAAGCTTATTGGACCGGTTATTAAAGCCCAATTCTCTTATCAGGCGCCAACCCAAAAAGGAAGCGGGGGAATGAGCAATCGCGACTGGCGTGCGAGAGAGGAGTAATGTTCGACTTCCAAGGCAAATTTCCATGGAAAATCCAACCATTTTCTCTGGATTCGATAAGGTAAGCAACGGCCAAAACTCAACTTTTTTCTATTTCTTATTCAATTTCAGTTGAATCAATCTCGATCTCTGATTTCTTCTCCCATTCTCCATCTTTTCTGATTTCTGATTTAGGGTATTTGATTGTCAAATCGCCATTCAACATTCGGTTATTGCTTCTTGGTTTTAGTTTTCGTGATTCCTGATTATTACACTTCTTTCGATTTCCAAGTTTCATTTTTTTTCTGGAAAGATTGGAATAGCACCAGACCACTGAGATTCTGAGAATTGCTAGTCACAGACGAAGTCACATTAGCATCTGAGACTCTAAGTATTCCCACCGAAATCGCTGACTGTGAATTTGTAATTTGTGAAATTTCTTATGTTTCTGTAAGTTATACTTTCTAGCCTTGAATTGAAATTTCTTATTTTTCTGTGAATTTATGATATACTGATATTCTACTATTTTATGAATCATTTTCTATCTTTAGAATTTTATGTTGTGTAGAGTTCGAGAATCCAACTTATCCAAATCTAAGTTTATGACCTTCTGATTGATTGATTGTGAATCCCTGTAACTCTCACCGTAAGTGGCCTCTCGATTTATTTAGAGTTATTTTGTTATTCATTTGTTTAATTTCAGTTTTTTGAATGTAAGAATGTTCATCATTTTAATTCGATTTCCTTTTTTTTAATTTTAGAATTTTTTGTTGTGAGTGTTGAGCTTTTTCAATTGGCATTTGGAAAATGCTTAGAAGTTATTTACAGGTTCATAGCATCAGCATCACACGCAACCAACAATAGGAGGTACAAAAGAACACTTTTTTTATTTGTTATTTTGTTTGTTGCTTGTTATCTGTTTGTTGGTTGCCTTTTATCACTTTGCATCTAAAAAAGCTCATGAATGTAAATTTCTTTACTTTTTCTTTGTTATGTTTATGTTTTAGGGTTCAGAGCATGTTCTGGCCTTTTTATTTTGTTGTTTTGTATTAATAGATGCTAGGTTGTTTAGCTTCCGGGGCCTGTCCCGAAGTCTTTTATTTCCATGGGTGGGGAGTCCACAGCCTTCAATTGTATTATTTTTATAGATAATAAAAATTTCCGGAGGTGTCGCCCTCTATAAAAAAAAGGCCCTGTTTTTTTTTGCCTCGGGCCTTAAATTGTCTAGGACCGGCCCTGACTGGGACGCATTTTATACACCATATCGGTCACTGACCCATACCCATTTATCACCATGCAATGAATCCACATACCTATTGATTTCCACAATATAACACCCCAACTCAATGACTTCATTCATCAATCTTGGTGTCCTTTTCTAGTCCCAACTCCACACCTTTGTATCACCATGTATTCTTATTTTTATGCAAGAAGACATTGTTTATTCAAATCCAACCAGAAAAGTAGTGGGTACTTAACACTTAGTTAGACTAGCCTAACCCATTCTACGAACCACAAAGTTGTTTTAACTCCACAACTTAATATGTTTTTTTGAACATCCCATGAAAATCAATGCTGATGGCTCAAGATCTTTAACGGTATTCATGATAGCTTTCCAAGTAACCGAGACTCCCAATTTAATCGATAAATTCTTCCATGATCTGTTGGGGTGATGAATTGCAACAATTTTTTCGCCCATAATGATGTTGGATCTGATTTCAGTTTTCAACCTCCAAAGACACTCCATGAGTAAAGAAAGATTCGATGCTCATAAAGTTACAAAGCCCAAACCTCTAAGATCTTTGGTATGGTGACTGTTATTGGTGATTTTAGTGTCACCATGACATTTTATGTATATGGAACTAACATATGAGTCAAGGGGCTTCATAACTTGTACTCTAATATATGTATAGGGTTTTTGCGGAGTGCATGCATGTATAAGATCAAATTAGAAGCAGGTTCGACGGCAAGTAAAGGGTCTAGGGTTTCCAAAGGGGCAGCGGCCCTAGCGGGGTCCAAGGTGCAGAGCCCCTGGCTAAGAACATAGTGGGAAAATCGAATTCTTAAGGGTGATTATGGTAAAACTGACTAATTTTGTCAGTTTTGGAAACCCTTGATTTCCTCATAAAATTCTGGATTATCCTAGGTTGATTTTCTCTTAGATTATCCTAGGCCGATTTTCTTGCAACTCAAGCATATTGTAGAAATATCAGTTTGGAAAGTGTTCACACAATCCAAGTTGTATCTAGATCTCCAACATAACCCTAATTCTTCCAACAACCGTGGCCAAAGCAATCCAACATATTTTAGAGTTGGAATTATTTCCACCCAAAGGATTTCACGTCTAATTATTTCTAAAGCAAACCTTTAAGGGTGCTTTAAATAGTCCTTTGAATAATTTAACTTTGCTCTAAATCCCTACTCAGGCACGAACAGGTAGAAGGGTCAAGTCAATAACTCCAAGTCTATAAAACTCTATTCCTACATAGCTCCCACGCGACCTAAGGAAATTCTGAACTGTCTTACATCGATTAATTGGATCATGATAAAGTTCCTCTACTCCTAGAGCAACAATGATACCCTTATTATATGTAATCATATTAATCGAAATATTAAACCTAAGGTCGGCAAAGCTAAGTTGGTATATGATTGACTAGAAACATAACCCACATGGGTGGCGTTCAGTGTAACATCCCGATGTTAAGGTACTTCGAATCTTGCGCTTTATGATTTCAGTGCATTGCATTTTGACCCATAAGTTGAAAAATGGAAAAAAGAGACCCAATGGCTTTTTGTGAAGTTTGGGGCGATGAGGTACGCCATGCGTACCTGGGTGTACGCTAAGCGTACTAAGATGCCCCTTAGTGCGTTGGGCATACACTTCGTACGTTGGGTATACAAGGGTGGCAAGCAAACCCTAGTTTTGAGGACTTGGCTCATATTTAAACACCTTTATGGACATAAAGCCTATCCTTATCCATCCTCTGTTAGTGGTTTCGACCCCCAAGCAACCCTAAAGAAAAAAGAAGCCATTTGTGAGTTTTCAAGAGAGTTTGGAGTGGTTTTGGAAGAAGAAGAAGAAGAAGAAGAAGAAGAATGTGGTGTGAAGATCTTGGAGTGGAGTGCATTGTAGATCTGGGATTTCTAGCTTATTGACAAACTCAAAAAGGTATAAATATTACAACTTTATATTCAATCATGTAGATCTAGATATGGGTGTTTTAGTGATGCTTTTTGGTCCCAAAATGTCAAATCTTAAGCATGGCATGTTCTTGACGTTTGAGCTGTCCTTTCAGACCCTAGGAAGTCATAAGACCTTTTGTTAAGCACTTATTGGACATGCTAGGTCATAAAGTTGGAGACTTTTATGACTCCTAGGAGGATTTTAGACATGGATCTGAATTATGGATGTAAGAGCTTAATTCATTAAGCTCTTAATGGAGTTTGGGACTTGCAAGGGTACGCCCCGTATACGAGGTCAACCGCCCCGATGGTGGTCAACATGTGAAGCTGCGTATGCCCAATGTACCTCCGAAGTACGCCCTGCGTAAGCGCCCTGAGTAGACTCGATCGAGTTGACTCTATTGAGTTGACTCGTTTGTGTTGACTCAGTTAACCTAGTTGGTATGGCCAGTTGACTTTGACGAAGTTTGACATTGAGGGTCTTTTGGGATTTTTATGGAAATTCGTCATTGATGGGAATAGGTGCAGTTTAGAGAGCTGAGATTCAGAGCCGGGAGCTCATCAACTTTTGTTTAGTTTTTTAGGTGAGTTTTCCTCACTGTACTTACGGGTCGAAGGTACCAAGGCTGGCCCTTTAGATTTGATATCCTGTTATGTATGCTATTGTGTTGTAGTGATCTGTTAGATCGGTATCCTGGTATATAGGATGTTGCTATGCTTAGTGATCGGTTGATCTGTCTGTTGGCTGTTGCCTGATTATATGTTTATTTGCTATGTATATGTGCACATATTTGTTTGGTGGTTGAGGCTTTACTGCTTTGTGCGTAAGCCAACAGACTGGGGGCATTCCAACCCGATGGCTGAGTGGGCCTGAGGGTATCTCATCCCAAGGATGACAGGACCCGTTGTGTATTGGCATTCCAACCTAATGGTTGACAGGCCTAGGGTATTCCAACCCGATGGTTGACTGGACCTATAGTGTATTGACATTCCAACTCGATGGTAGAGGGGTCTGGGGTATTCCAACCCAATGGGTGATTGGACCCGACATACTATTAATGTATATGTCATTTGTTTGTGTGTTAGTACCTTGGGGGATCTCACTAAGCGTTGGCTTACAGATTTTGTTTATGTTTCAGGTACTTCAGATGACCGTGGGAAGGCGAAGGCGTGACCTTACACATCATCATGTTTTCACTTATGATTTTGGGAAACTCTGATGCTGAAATGTTTTTTTTGAAAACTATGTTGTAAACAATTTATGAATTGGGTTGGTTTTAAAAAGTTTAAATTTAACATGAGTTTTATGGATGTTACATTGAGGGGGAGGGGGGGAGTGAGCAGCTGCACAAGGCCCAATTTTTTTTATTATATTTATTTTTATTTAAAAATAAAAACATATAATAACTATAAGGGCCTTTTATTCTAGCCCGTCCTAGGCCTTTGAGGATATTTAATTCCTAAGGACTGGCCATGATAACCCATTACACATGCAACCGAAAAATATAACGAAAAGGACGGTATCAGATAAACATAAATCGAGTACATACCAATAATATCAATGTGCATACACTCTCTTCCTTGAAAAGAAACAAAACAGTTCTGCTCTCGGCATAAGGCTCTCCACCCTCCCCTGACATCCAGTAGTCAGTTGAAAAACCTCATGTATTGGGGCTTGTATTATCATTTCCGCTAAATCATGACGATCAATCCTAAAGTGGCCCCGGTGACTGTAATGGAAACAAACCTCCGACTTATTAGCCATTAGGTTTCACTTACTCGACCCTACTCTACAAAAATTATGGTAATGTAAACTTTAATCTTTGTAATTATGTGTTGAAATCACCTATTTGTCCATTAATATAGTATTCGTATTTACGTTATTAAATTGCACTGGCCATTTGAATTGTTACAGGCATTATCATCCCAATCTAGAGATTTGAATACGTCGTCAAAGGGTGTGTTTGGCACGGAGCTTTTGGAAGCGTTTGGGAGCTTCTATCTTTTAACTTTTAATAAAACGTTTTAGTTTAAACAAAAATCTTTGTTTGGCAGTACGAGCGTTTAGCTTTTAGTTTTAACAAAACGTTCCGATTCTAAAAGCTACTTCATGTAGCGTTTAACAAAATGCTCCTGAGCTTTTGAAATCAATTTCCATAATTACCTTTAAAAATATATTTATATATTTATTTATTTTTAATCAATTGTCCTTTTATGTAATTTTATATATTTCAAAAACTACCAGCTATTTTTGTCAAACATTCATATAATAAATAAAAGCTACAGTATATAACAAATAAAAGCTACAGTATGCCACTACCAGCTACCTGCTACCAGCTAACCGCAACTCGCTTCCAGCTAAGAGCTACTTTTGCCAAACACGCCAAAAGTTTTTTGTTTGGACTCCTTTGTTCCTCGACTTGTAAAGGAAAATGATATTTCCAAAGCAATTGGCATATATCTCATAGTAATCGCATTTCGAAATTGTCAAGACAATTTTCCTTAAATTATACTCAACTTTTTGTTTATATTATTTGAATTTTGACATAACAAAAGGAGGTTTTGACACGCAATTAGAAGAAAAGTTTATTCCTAAAAAAATAGACTCACTTTTTCTTCTTAATTCAAAATTCTCATATTCAAGCTGATATATTAATATTAGGACTTTCAAATTTAATCTTTTTTAAAACCTGTGTAGCACATGGGCCGTAAACCTTGTGTGTGTCGATATATATATATATATATATATATATATATATATATATATATATATATATATATATATATATATATATATATATATATATATATATATATATATATATATATATATATATATATATATATATATGGGAAAAGTGAATATACCCTTAAGGGTATATAAGCTTATGTACCCAAAGACACCATAATACGTTGTTTTGTTTGATATATTCGTTTTATTGTTCTTTAACTTCAACCTATAACTTGAGTTACTTTCAAGATTTTTGAAATTTTACGATTATCTTTCTCTTACATCACATTTTTTTGTCGAACACCTACTAGACTATATATATTGTAGTTGAAAATGAAAATTATGTAAGATAAAGATAAATGTGTAATTTATAAAAATTATGAACGTAAATCAAGTTAGAAGTTAAATTATAAGAACATCGGACAATTATAATGTATTATATGATAAAAAACGACGTAGTATAGTGTATTTGGGTACCTAAGCTTATATACCCTTAAGGGTATATTCACTTTTCCATATATATATATATATATATATATATATATATATATATATATATATATATATATATATATATATATATATATATACACACACACACACCACGTAATGCGGCAGACAGTGAGTAGATTGTTTCAGCAATTAGTTTTTTTTTAACGGACAATCTTTAACTTCAATTCAACAATTAATTTGTTTTAGGAAACATGTCATATTAAAACTAAAATTTTAGAAAAAATTATAGATCACATAGTAGATGTGAATACATGTACGAAATCCAACGCAAGATCAAACTTATCTCCGGTTTCATATTTTAGATGTAAATGAGACTTGCTCATTTTTAGAGTGGTAAGAGAAACGAAAAAATAAACATTAATAAACATATATTAATATGTATCTAGAAAAAATCAAGAACATTTGAATGGACTGAAAGTCCAATGATGTTGAACCAGGCATAAATTGATAAAAGTCTAGCTTTTGACCCACCATGAATTGTCAATGTAGCTTTTATGATGGAGGCTAAACTATAGCCTAAAATTAAAACTTTATTCGTATACAAATTATGGGAACATGAACTTTAAACAAACATCACTTAATAAACATAACTTCAACCCAAGTTAAGGTTAAATATGGAAAGAAAGGAGATAAAAAAATCCTAGTCAGTTGTGATACGAAATCCAAAAAAGAGCATGGATTCTTTATTAGTATAACCCAAGATGAATGCAACAAAACAAAGAATTTAACTCTTTTAAAATATATAAGGTTAAAACATTGAACAAATTACTGAAATCACCAATGTGGTTTTGTCAAAATTATGTGTTTGGTTTCTAACTTTTTATCGTACTCGGACCGTCTTTAACCTATTAGTTTGTTGCATTTTTGTAAGGCCAAACCTTATAGTCTAATGTGTCAAACATGTGTTATGCTGATATATTTTAATAACGTTATCAGCCGTTGTCCAAGCTACTCACTGTAGCATGACAATTACTTATGCAATAGGTTTACAGATCCGTTATCTGAGTGATAGGATCTTCTTATATAGTATATATAGTATATATCTTTTGTATATGAATCTATGATATGTAGGGATCTCATTTTTTAATAGTCTTTACCCTAGTAGATAAGTTACCCAAGTGTTAAAGGTAAAATACGGCATTTTGTGCATTCTCTCTTTGTGAGAGTTCTTAGTCAAACTTGGTTTGTGATTACATGTTGTTCTTCATTGCTTAATATTCTGTTTTTATGTTCCAGTAACTAGTATCAGAGTAGGTGGTTATATTTTATCAAGCAATGTACTCTTCTTCTGGATCTAAACCTACTTATGGTTCTATATCAGCCAACAAAATTCCTCTTTTCGATGAAAAGAATTTTTCCATGTGGAAAAGTAAAGCCATGGTTCTTGAAACCGGACTATAATATAATAGACATGATCATTAATGGTCCACATATTCCAACTTTTATTGAAACAAAAGATGGTGCTACTACTGGAGTGACAAAGAGAACTCCACCACATCAATATATTAAAGATGATACGAAGCTTCTAAATATGGATGTGCGTGTTTGCGCTGCAATAGGAAACGCTCTTCCATATGACATATTACATCTTTTTCAAAATTGTATCTTAACCGAAGATATGATTGGCACACTGACTGTGGCTTATGGAGGAAGTGATGAAGTTGAAGGTACCAGGGAGAAGAGTCTCAACTGGAAGTATGGACAGTTTTTTTCTCACATGAATGAATCTCTAACTTAAAACTTTAATCGTTTTAATTTTTTGATCAATGATATGAGAAGGTTTGATATTATTAAGCATGAATCTGTTTTAGTTCTTAAGTTTCTATACTCTATGGATGATAAGTGGGAACATCATGTTTATTTTCTAAAGAATAGTGAGAAGATTAAAACCATGGATCTTAAAAGCCTGTATGGGAATCTATATAACTTTGAAGAAACAAATATATTGCAAAAAGAAATCATGAAGGGCAGTTTAAATGAAATTCCGTCTGACCTATTCTCAAGGAAGTCTAGTTTTATTCCTGAAAGCGACGCCAACAAGTCTGACAATGCATATTCAAAAGAGGAGTACTATGCTGACTTACTATCAAGTGCAACTATGATTGTGAAGCATTATGGTAAGTTTGATTAGAACAAGTTTGGTGGACCTAGAAAGTTTCATACAAAATTTAGTTCATCAGTGACAAAAAGGGCTGATACTGGAAATTTTAAAAAATGTGTTTCTGAAAAGAAGGATTAATGAAAGTGTTTCAACTGTGGAGAGACTAATCACTTTGCTCGAGATTGCAAGTTCAAGAAGAATAATACTAAGGATGAATCATTTGAGACAAAGTACAATAGATTGGCGGCTTCCCTAAAGAAACATAATTTAGAATCCAAGGTCCCGGTTGCTGAAGGTGAAGAATGGGTAAATGAAGAGGAGTTGTCAGATGAAGAAGTGAAAAAGGTTGTATGTCTGATGACATTCGTTGATGATTCCTTTACTGATGAAGCAAGCAGCAGTTCAAGTACTTTTAAAGCTAATTTATCAAAAGTTGCTAGTGATTCTAAGGCCCAAAATTAGGACTACTCCTACTTGTATCATGTTAAAAATGTTGTAACTTACTCTAATAATGAAAAGACTACAATTTTTTAGTATTTGTTTCCTGGTCTCTCAAAAT
Source organism: Lactuca sativa (assembly GCF_002870075.4). Classification (NCBI taxonomy): domain Eukaryota; kingdom Viridiplantae; phylum Streptophyta; class Magnoliopsida; order Asterales; family Asteraceae; genus Lactuca; species Lactuca sativa. The sequence continues at coordinate 154,059,535 of NC_056630.2, read as the reverse complement.
TCAATATGTAAATATGTAATATAAGAAATAAAATTGAATCCTTGAGAAATGGTATTTCAAATAGTGAGAAGTATCTACTCTTGATGAGCTCATAACCGTGAGAGGTTTCTCTCACCAATCATGAACTAATCAGTGAGAAAGACTCTGCTCAACAACTTGTTCAAAAATGACAAATTATTATTAAAAATTGGGCTAATTCTCATTTCAAAACCACCAATATCATTAATGATAAATTCCCAGTTAGTGTGAAAAAATAATTAGAGGAAACTTTGAAGAAGTTGTTGATTTTTTCAAACAAGTAGAAAATGAACCAAGTTTTTCAACTCAAACTGAGCTTATTCGTGAGTACAAACCCAAATTTTTAGTTTGTGGTTTTATAAATCATCAAGACCTCATAGACAAACATTGTGTCACAAACCCTGATGGACTTACCTCGTGTGTTTCTCCTTTAACTGCTTTAGACCCCTTTGTATAACCCCCTGATCATGAGCATGTAAGTCCTAAAACTGCTCCTTTATCAAGTTCTCCATTTCAAATGGCTAAATTCATGCCTTCAAAGATATCCTCTATGAATTCCCTAAATGCACAACAAGTGGTTATGACCATGATTTCAGTTCAACATCTTCTGACACTGATGAAACAAAATGTTCCTCATCAGGATGTTATATCACTGAAACTGCATCTTGTAACACAAATTATTCACATGTCTCAAGGACAAAAGAAAGAGTTTTCAAATTTAATGAAAGTGTTTCAACTCCCTGGAGATCAAAGTTTAATAAAAAGTGCAATCCATGTTCTCAAAAGAAAAATATTTATGGAATAAGAAAGTGTTATAGATGTGGTGATCCCTTACATAAAGTGGAAGATTGTATATTTGCGGAAAACACAAAAAGAGCTGACAATATTTTGATTCGTAATAATATATGGATTAAAAAGGAAAATTCATTAAATTGTCTTCGTGTTGAGTGCTATCATATTTTTAGTTATGCTAAAGCTTCAATTGTCAAACCCATTGCAAAATGGGTTCAAAAAGTGTTCTAACTGTTTAAGACTGATGCATGGTCAAAAGAATATGTGGTATCTTGACAGTGGGTGCTCTCAGCATATGACAAGATTCACTTCTCTTCTGGAGGATGATGTTAAGAAAGATGGTCATGTAGTCACTTATGGATGGGAGAGGAAAAATAAAAGGATATGGTACCATGAAGTACATGTCAACATAGTTCTCAAATGTTTCATATGGAAAGGGTATCAAGCACAATCTCATTTTTATTAGTCAGTTGTGCGATGTTGATTATGAAGTTCACATTAACAAAAACGAAGGAAGGGAGATTAACTCAAACAATGATGTCATTCTTATAGTAAATCATCACAATGACATTTATATCTTGGATATGTTCTCTACTGATAACTCTCTTAGGCATTGTTTCTTCTCTCATTTGCAGTCTCACTTGAATTGGTTGTGGCACAAGAGACTATCTCATTTAAAGTTGAAAGATATGTCTAATATCTCAAATGATCAACTTATGACACAGTTGCTGAAGGTGAGATTTGTTAAGGATAGGTTGTGTCTAACATATGAAAAAGGAAAGCAAAAAAGGTCTTCTTTTAAGCCCAAGAAATGCTCATCTATCATTGCTATGTTCCATCTTTTACATATATACTTGTTTGGTATTGTTCATGTTGAATCTCAAGCTGGAAAAAGATACTCACTTGTCATTGTTGATGAATTCGCTAGATTTACCTGGGTAATGTTTTTACGAGACAAGAATGATGCAACTGATGAAATTATCCACCTGATAAATCAATATGAAGTGTTATATGTGATGGGTTTTGGCCATATGAACATTCCTATGTGCGCATGCAAAACCCTAATGCAGGAATCTAGGTTTCTCTAATTAAACATGCTTTGAATCCAAGACTTCTAATGACTAATTAGGTATAAGAACAATACAAAATCAGATCTAGAAGTTTACCTTTGAATCTCTTGTTTTGATCTTGTTGTCTTGGAGCTCTAGAGTCATAATTGTCACTCTTCTAATGGCTTACAAACACAACCTAGCAAGGAGGATGATTTGAGAGAGAGGTTAGGGAGAAATCGGCCAGGGGTTCTCTTCCTTTTAAGTGATGCCGATTTCCCTTGCTCAAGGGATCTATTTATACTTGTAGACTCCTTAGGGTTTCACCTTTAAACCGTAGTTGGATAATCTTTCCTTAAAGCAATCCACATCCTTACCTTAGAGAAGCCTTGGACGATTTTGAGCTATCCTAAGCCCTAGAATCCGTCCATCCCTTATCCCTTAAGGATTTACAGCCTAAAGTGTAACTATCAAACAATTAACAGTTTATACCCTCTTATTTAATTAATCTCTTCAAGTCACTAAATTAATACTAATTAATTTATGACTTATATTAATCAAATAACAATATTATTATTCCTTATATTATTCTCATAATATATTAATAATATTTATTCTCTCATAATAAATCATCCTATCAAGTTGCTATGGTGAAGGCAACCCAAAAGGACCATGCACAATCGGGTCAAATACTTGCCTAATATAGTTGCAGCCTTAGACACTATTCCAACAGTCTCCCACTTGGATAAGTCTAGTAACTATATGAACAAGTACAATCCGATTCGCAATCGTAGCTCTCAAAGACGCTGTCAAACTCTGATCTAATCAATCTTGTCCTTTAGATAAGGGATCGTACAGTCCTCTGTTAGATATCATGCTGACAATTCTATGGAATGATTAGTCTAGCATTTAGGTTTCTCGATCTCCGATTTATTTGACATAGAACTTAATCGAACACATCAATTCAGTTCTGACCGGGCCCGGCACATAAGTCAAATCAAATCATCGAGCGGCCGAGATATCGCTTTTTCCCTCTTAGGATAAAAGTTACAGATAAACTTCGACTTATATGCATTTACTTATTCATTAATCAACTATACACAACAATGCGTTTTATAACACCGAGTTACTGGTGCGTTTTCACATTATCAATGTACAATCAATTAACAAATAACAAACCATATATCTAGGTTTTAAGACTATATGATATTATCGTCTTGCGATCACCCTTTTATATCATATTCCATAAGGTGATTCCAGCAAGTACGGGTTTGTTCCAATGCTCAAAACCAGTTCATAAGCACTCATGAACCTCGCAGCAACCCTTTGCTATGTCTAATACCATTTAGACAATCTACGCACCAATTCATGACAATCTTCATTCATATCTACTTCCAACATATGAACGATTGTGGACAATTTGAATAATTCGATTATTCTTAATAAACTCAATTATTCTGGAAGTCAAAACATGCAAAAATGAAACAATAGTTAAACAATTAACATAAGACAGTAACATTACTCATAAATAAAACTCCTTTATTTAATCATCAAATGTTAATTACATTTATCTATTACACGTTTCTAATACTACCTAATCTATGCTAATATCATCCTTCAGCCCAATACTCCTAGCATGCTGCAAGTGCTTAACCCTACTCAGTCCCTGCGTAAGCGGATCTGCTGGGTTATCTTCTGATGATATCCTCTTCACTACAAGTTGTCCTTCTTCTACACGATGTCTAATAAAGTGATATTTTCTGTCGATATGTCTAGATCTACCATGATCCCTCGGTTCCTTGGTCAAGGCAACCCCTCCTTCATTATCACAGAAAATCTCCATGGGCTCCTTTATGGTAGGTACAACTCCAAGATCACCGATGAAGTTCTTCAGCCATATTGCCTCCTTCGACGCTTCGCTCGCTGCAATGTATTCTAATTCGCACGTTGAATCAGCTACAGTTTCCTGCTTGGAACTTTTCCAAGTCACTGCTCCTCCATTCAGGGTAAAGACCCAGCCCGACTGCGAACGGTAGTTGTCCCCGTCGGTTTGAAAACTGGCGTCACTATACCCTCGCACCTTCAAGTCATCACTCCCTCCGAGGACTAAGAACCATTCCTTCTTCCTCCGAAGGTACTTAAGGATATTTTTCACCGCAATCCAATGGGCTCTGCCAAGATTTCCTTGATATCTGCTAACCATGCTCAAAGCAAAGGCTACATCAGGGCGAGTATGATTGAGCCAACTGCGGAAGCGTATGGTACTCAGCTCATTTCTGCTATTTCATCTTTGGTACTCGGACTTTGAGTCTTAGTCAACTTGGAATTACTTTGTATCGGTAATTCTCCCTTCTTCGAGTTTTCCATACTAAAACGTTTTAGTACCATCTCTAAGTAAGTGTTCTGACTAAGTCCTATTAGTCTCTTACTTCTCTCCCTTACTATCCTTATTCCCAAAATGTAAGAAGCCTCTCCGAGGTCCTTCATAGCGAAGCACTTCCCAAGCCAGGACTTAACCTCCTGCAGAGTCAGGATGTCGTTTCCTATGAGCAATATGTCATCAACACATAGAACGAGGAAGCTTACTATACTCCCACTGGCCTTGAAATATACACACGATTCATCTTCACTTCGTACAAATCCAAACTCTTTGACTTTCTCATTGAAGCAAAGATTCCATCTGCGAGATGCTTGTTTAAGTCCATAAATGGAGTTTTCAAGCTTACACACTCTATTCAGATGCTTCAGATCCACAAACCCCTCTGGCTGAGCCATGTAAACATCCTCAACCAATTTCCCATTAAGGAAACCGGTATTGACATCCATTTGCCAAATCTCATAATCATGAAATGCGGCAATCGCTAGCATCACTCTAATAGATTTTATCTTCGCAACTGGTGAGAAGGTCTCATCATAGTCAACTCCGGGAATTTGAGTAAAGCCCATTGCAACCAATCGCGCTTTATATGTGTGTACATTTCCATCCACGCCAGTCTTCTTCTTGAAGATCCATTTGCACCCAACGGTCTTACGTCCGGGCACATTATCACCCAAATTCCAAACTTGGTTATCATACATGGATTGGATCTCGCTATCCATTGCCTCTTTCCATTTCACAGACTCCGGGCCTTCCATGTCTTCCTTATAGCTATTAGGTTCATCAAGATTTATTAGTGTACCATCACTAATATACGTATCCCCTTCGGTAGTAATATGAAAACCATAAAACTGGGGTTGAACTCTAACTCTATCGGAACGTCTAAGAGGTAAGGACTCGTCAATCGGTTCAACCGGAGTTTCCTCCTCGGGTTGAGTGCCAGCGGCAGAGGTTCCTTCATCTATCGACTCTTGAATCTCTTCAACTTCGATTTGCCTCCCACTGTCTCCTTGGCTTATGAGTTCTCGCTCTCGGAAAACTCCTCTCCTCGCAACAAATACAACATTGTCCTTCGGTCTATAGAAGAGATATCCAAAGGATTTCTGCAGATAGCCGATGAAAATACACCGCTCACTACGAGGTTCGAGCTTTTCGTGAGTATCTTGTCTTACAAAAGCCTCACAACCCCAAACCTTGATGTGTGCCAACGAGGGAGCTTTCCCTGTCCACATCTCGTGAGGGGTTTTGGCAACCTTCTTAGTAGGGACTCGGTTAAGGATATGGGCGGCAGTCTCTAAGGCATACCCCCAAAAAGAGATTGATAGTGAAGCACGACTCATCATAGAGCGAACCATGTCCAACAAGGTTCAATTATGCCTTTCTGCCACACCATTCAATTGTGGTGTCCTAGGTGGCGTCAGTTGTGAAACTATTCCACACTCCTTGAGATAATCATGGAATTCAAGACTTAGGTACTCTCCTCCTCGATCGGATCGAAGCATCTTGATTTTCCTGCCCAATTGATTCTCCACTTCATTCGTGAACTCTTTGAACTTTTCAAAAGTTTATGAGTTTTGCTTGATCAAATAGATATACCCATATCTATTATAGTCATCGGTAAAAGTCACGTAGAAGCGGTTCCCATCCTTCGTGGTTGATCTAAACGGTCCACATACATCGGTATGTATTAGGTCCAATAGACCCTCACCCCTTTCACACGTACTCGTGAAGGGTGACTTAGTCATCTTTCCAAGTAAACAAGATTCGCATGTGTCATCTTCCCTAAGGTCGAATGACTCCAACACTCCATCCTTTTGGAGTTGGGCTATGCGTTTCTTGTTGACATGTCCAAGACGACAATGCCACAAGGATACTCTATGCATACTATTGGAAGAATCTATGTTCAAAACATCATTTCCTAAGTTATCAACAATCATAACAGTTTCATATATTCCATTACATGGTATAGCTTCAAAATAAAAGACACCATTTAGATAAGCTAAAATAGAAACCTTCTCATTATTAAAAGAAAATCTAAAACCTTGTCTAAACAAACCATGAAATGAAATGATGTTTCTAGCCATTTCTGGCGAATAGCAACAATTGTTCAAATCTAAACTTAAACCATTCCTAAGCACTAAAGAATACACTCCAATCTTGGTCACATGCGACGATCTTCTGTTCCCCATGATTAGATTTATTCTTCCAGCCTCCACATCCCTATTTCTTCTTAGTCCCTGCACATTAGAACAAATGTGGTAACCACAACCGGTCTCAAGAACCCAAGAACTAGCATGAGATGAATCGTTAGATTTGATTGTGTATATACCTGCAAAAGTCGACTTGATCTTTCCTTCCTTGATGGCTTGCAGGTACTCTAGGCAGCTTCTCTTCCAATGTCCTATCTTGTGGCAGTGGTGGCACTCTGCCTCCTTCGGGTTAGGGCAGGGTTTAGCAGGATCAACTTTGGTCCCACTAGAAGAGGCACCATCTCGGGATTTAACCTTACAATAGTTCTTAGATGAAGCCTTCCTCTTCTTTCCCTTTCCTTGTCCAATAGCCAAGACAGGAATAACAGGCGGATTGGGAGTTGGTGCAACAGACTTGTCCTTGAAGTTGCTCTCAGCGACCCTCAAGAGACCTTGGAGTTTGCTTAGGGTGACCTCCTCTTTGTTCATGTGGTAGGTCATCCTAAATTGATTGTAGCTCGGAGGCAAAGAGTGAAGCCCCATGTCGATCGCCAAGTCTTCCCCAAAGTCAACATTCAACTTGCGAAGGTGGTCGACATACCTTTGCATCTTCTGCAGGTGCACGGTAAGAGACTCTCCATGACCCATCTTAGTGGAAATCATGTTAGTGAAAATCTCATAACGCTCTTGTCTTGCGTTTTGGTGGTATCTCTCCAATAAGTCTTGATGCATCTCGTACGGGTACATGTCCTCATAAAACTTTTGGAATTCGGAGTTCATGGTGGCTATCATGATGCAATGTACCTTTGTTGCATCGTGCTCATGAGTTTCAAAAGCGGTCATTTCAGCCGGAGTAGCGATTTTAGGGTTGATTTTCTCGAGCTTCTCATCGAGGACATACTCCTTATCCTCATAGCGAGCAATGGTGCGAATGTATCTTATCCATTCACTAAAGTTCGTCCCATCGAAAGTGACCTTTTGACAAAGGCTCATCAATGTGAAAGAATTAGCAGCAGCGTTGTTTGCGTTCGACATCTACAAATAGAAAGGACAAAGATAGATTAGAATATGAATCCCTAATTATCACCCAATAAGAAAAATTAGGGCTAGGATCCAACAACAATATTTACATATTAGAAAAGGGATGTCGTAATCTAACATGCAAATAATATGAAGGTAAGTGAATGACGATTCACTAATTCTCCACCATAAAAACACAACTTTAAGTCCTAAATGTATTGAGAATTCCTAGGTTCGGATGAGATTCATTGAAACTATTCAATGGCATGTTTAAATCTCGATATGCCCCTCTTGTTTGTGACTGGGATACCGAGGATCACAAAGCGGGCGTGAATTACCATGCAAATTTACATGGTGCCTTCATTGTAACGATCACCTATTCGATGTGTCGGTAAACCACACACGCTCCATCGAACTATGATAAACAATGAATCACCCTTTTCCACCTTTTCTTAGAACCAATTAGTGTGCCGGTAAACCACACACGCTCCACTAACTTCTTAGCAAGGGTGCAAACTGTAATTTCATGGGATTGCATCAATTCACTTTTCCTAAAGTAACTAAGATTGGGAAATTTTAAAAACTTGTAGTTACTTTGTATTTCATATTATACTTTTAATGAGAGGATGAGGTTGCCCTATCCTACCCGTTCGGCTAACGACCCTCCACCGATCAAGCAAGTGGTGGGTGTGAGTGTACACCCATTAAGCGCCATTTTATAGGCCGCAACCTTATACCCACCTTATAGATCGACTTTGTGAATGAGGCCTACTAACGGTAAGACTAGCATTTTAGTTATATATATATATATATATATATATATATATATATATATATATATATATATATATATATATATATATATGTATGTATATTAATCTTGTAATATTATATTAGTATAGGGTTGTATTTTAAACTTTAAAAAAATCTAGGGTTTGAAATTTAAATTGTCTAAATTAAAACTTTTAATCACAAAACATAAATTTCAAAACTTGAGGACAAGTTTTAAACATTTAAAACATGGAGGATCAAATAACAAATAATTTTAATTAACAATTAATTCCATAATTATCCATATTTGATTTATTCAAGATTTTTTGTAAGATAATTACCAATTTAATTAAAATAATTAATTAATTATCATATAAGGAAATTAAATATTTTATTTGTTGATAAATATCTTTAATTAGATCAATATTATAGTCATATATATCAAAAAATCGGATTAGGGTTGATCTAATATGATAAAGGCAAGTTTCCATAAGATAAATATGAAAAAAATCCCGAATTTGGCCCTTCCTGACGCTCGAACTCGTCGAGTTCCCAACCGGACTCGTCGAGTCAGGCCAACTCGTCGAGTCCACCATGGGACTCGTCGAGTTCATGACACAGAGACACAAAATTCGAATTTTGCAAACAAGATTCAAACAAACAAGCAACAATTTAATAGAAACCAATCTAGGCTCTGATACCACTTATGGGTTTTGGCCATATGAACATTCCTATGTGCGTATGCAAAACCCTAATGCTTGGATCTAGGTTTCTCTAATTAAACATGCTTTGAATCCAAGACTTCTAATGACTAATTAGGTATAAGAACAATACAAAATCAAATCTAGAAGTTTACCTTTGAATCTCTTGTTTTGATCTTGTTGTCTTGGAGCTCTAGAGTCACAATTGTCACTCATCTAATGGCTTACAAACACCAACTAGCAAGGAGGATGATTTGAGAGAGAGGTTAGGGAGAAATCGGGCAGGGGTTCTCTTCCTTTTAAGTGATACCGATTTCCCTTGCTCAAGGGATCTATTTATACTTGTAGACTCCTTAGGGTTTCACCTTTAAACCTTAGTTGGATAATCTTTCCTTAAAGCAATCCAAATCCTTACCTTAGATAAGCCTTGGACGATTTTGAGCTATCCTAAGCCCTAGAATCCGTCCATCCCTTATCCCTTAAGGATTTACAGTCTAAAGTGTAACTATCAAACAATTGACAGTTTATACCCTCTTATTTAATTAATCTCTTTAAGTCACTAAATTAATACTAATTAATTTATGACTTATATTAATCAAATAACAATATTATTATTCCTTATATTATTCTCATAATATATTAATAATATTTATTCTCTCATAATAAGTCATCCTATCAAGTTGCTATGGTGAAGGCAAACCTAAAAGGACCATGCACAATCGGGTCAAATACTTGCCTAATATAGTTGCAGCCTTAGACACTATTCCAACAATATGATCTTAAAGTCAAACAACTCTAAAGTGATCATGACACTGAGTTTCGTAATCATGCATTGGAAAACTTTTATGATGAAAAAGGGATTGCTCTGAACTTTTTTTTGCAGTTCGTACTCCTGAGCAAAATGGTGTTGTAGAGAGAGAAGAAACATGACTCTCATTTGAAGCTAGTCGAACTATGGTTGTTGACGTTGGTCTCTTTTTTTTTTTGGGTTGGAGCTAGTAATATTGCATGCTATACTCCGAATCAATCAATCATTGTTAAGCTTCACGGAAGAACTTCTTATGATCTGTTAAAAGATAGAAAGCCTGGAATTTCTTACCTTCATGTTTTTGGTTGTGTTTGTTTTATTTTGAATCAGAAGGACCAACTCTCAAAGTTTCAAGCCAACCTGACGAAGGGATTTTCTTGGGCTACTCATCAATCTCTTAAGGCTTTCAAGGTGTTTAATCTAAGGAAGCAAGTTGTTTAAGAATATATTCATGTGAAGTTTGATGAAGACTGTTACTCTAAAGATTCTATTTATCATTCATGGTCTATTCTTGATGAGCTTATTTCATATTCATCCCATGAATCCTTTGATTCTGATGTTTCATTCACCACATCAACCCATGTTTAAGCCATTGTGTTCCTACAAATCCTAATTCTGAAAATCATTCCACTCCCTGTCTTGAATCTGAAGTTTATGTTGAGCCTAATGAAGATTCCTCTCACCTTGAGACTAAATAAAGAACCTCCATGTCCGATTTCTCCAACATTGAAGGTGTTTTTCATCATCCCATTTCTAAATTCATTGGAGATAATGTTGTTGGGGTTTGCACTCATCGTCAAGCATCATCAAACTTTTGCATGTTTGTGAATTTTGTCTCTCTAATGGAGCCCAAGAAAGATAATGATGCACTAAATAACATTAATTGGATTAAAGTTGTAATTGATAAAAAAATTTCATTTTTAAATCATCAAATTCATGCATCAAGTATTCCAAAACCAATCATGATAAAAATGTATTTGAACATCAGAGTAAAACAATAGTCATCAATGTAGAAAATCATCAACGAAAAATGTTGTACATACAAGTCGGGCCCTTCCCTTTGGAACTCGAAGCACCTAAAAATGTTCAAACCACAAAACCTTAAGCATAAAGTTTATGAAGTTCCCCAAAATACCACATACCATACAAATGGGTCCAACCCAACATACAAATGGGCCCAACCTAACATACATACAAATAGGCCCAACCCAACATGTAAATGGGCACAGCCCAACATACATACATATGGGACCAACCCAACATAGATATTTAAGAGTCACAAAGACAACTATCATCCTACACAATATAGTGAGAAGACTCACCTGTCTCTCAAAGTCAAATAAACCACAACTAACTGCCATGAAACCATTGCTACAACAGACGTAACAATCGAACAAGGTCCAACCTTAGTCTATGGCCTACAACTAGCATTTTGACCAAATTCAACCTGGGTCAAAAATTCAACAGTCAAAGTTAATTGTCCAAGTCAACTCAGAGAGCCACGTCGTGGCCTCCTATTTTCCACGTTGTGGCCTCCTATTTGCCATGTCGTGGCATAATACATACAAGATACTCGTGCGTCTCCCCTAGTCACCACACCATGGAAACTGGGTTTAACGGCTTAATGGATTTAGCCATTTTCCATCCATTTCATGGGCTCAAAAACTCAGATTGGATTATTCCTAAGGTCTCAATGGATAAAGTTTCAGACTTTATGCATTCATACATCCATCTAAGCCAACATCTCAAGTCTAAGGTCTTTAATGGCAACTTAATGCATGGAATCAACCATTAAGCACTTAATTCTTAAGGTCTTCAACCCAAAACTTCTAGAAGGGTTTTAGGAACACTAATGATCCCTAAAAATGCAAACTTTATGGACATGCATGCCCCATGCATGTCCTTTCCCAATACTAGGTCAAAAAAATGCAATATGAACAAAAATCCATGAAAGGTCCCAAAATCACAACCATATCCTAGATCTTTGAGATATAATGCTCTTAGGACTCAGAGATGTCATAAAGTTGCGAACTCTATCTCTTCTACTAACTCTATCTTCATAAATGGCGCAAAATATGGCATAAAACCAAGATCTAAGAAGCATACAACAAAATGATGACAGTTTAAGGACTTATAAGAAGTCTAGAAGCTACACACAAAGTTGATGAGGGGTTTCTTGGAGGAACTAAGCACAAATTATTCTTTTATTTCCTTCAAAACCACCACAAGCTTGCAAAAGTGAGCTCAAAAGCCTCAAGAGGGTTAGGGTTTGGCCAAAGGGGCATTTGGAGTTGATGGAGGTTGAGGGTGGGGGAAGCCCTAGCCATCACTTCCTTTAAATAGAGCTTAAGGCCTAAAAATTAGGGTATTTTCATAAAACGGTTATCACGTTGTGTCCTACATATTGCCACATCATGGAATTCATTTAAAATGTGTGCCTCAAGCAAACTTTTCCACGTCGTGATGAGACCCTCACCACATCGTGCCAACCAAATTTTCCAAAACACTTTTAAAACTCATACCTCAAAATCTGGATATTACAACTATCCCCCACATGATTCATACTTTATCCTCGAATTTCGCTAATACAAATAACTCGGGGTGGTGCTCCATCATCTCCTCCTCAAGTTGCCATGTCCACTCCGAACCCATATGGTGCTGCCATTGCACCTTCACTAAGCCCACCACCTTGTTGTGTAAATTCTTTGTCTTCCTATCTAGGATTACAACCGGTCTCTCCACATAGTTCAAACATTCATCAACCTAAATTTCATCTAAAGGAATCACTGCGGAATCATCAACTAAACACGTCCGCATCATAGAGACATGGAAAGTATTGTGGATCTGGCTAAGCTCGGCATGTAGATCTAACCGATATGTAACCTTGCACACTCGGGCAATAACATTAAAGGGACCAATGTACCTGGGTCCTAACTTGCTCTACTTCTGAAGTTGGATGTCACCTTTCCTAGGTGACACCTTTAGAATCACAAAATCTCCGAATTGAAACTTGAGGTCTTAATGTTGCCAGTCAGCATAGTTCTTGTGGCGACTTTGTGTGGTCTGCAGTCGATCATGCACCTGCTGAATAAACTCCATGGTCTTGAGTACCACCTTAATACTCCCTATAACCCGATTCCCAACGTCGTCCCAACAAACCGGGGTCCGACATTTCCTCCTGTAAAGCATCTCGAAGGGTTATCGATAAATATTGGCATGATAACTATTATTGTAGGAGAAATCGGCCAAAGGAAGATAAGTATCCCAACTCCTACCAAAATCTAGCACACAAGTAGAGCGTTTGAATGTTCTGCTCACTCTTTCCGTCATTCTGAGGGTGGTAAGCAATGCTAAAATGAAGTTGAGTACCCAAATTTTCAAGAAATTTCCTCCAGAACCTAGTGGTGAAGAAAACTTCACAATAAGAAACTACCAAAACTGGTACCCCTTGCTGAACCAACACCTCCCTGATGTAGATGTTAAACAACTTCTCGGCAGATACACTCTCAGCGATAGGGATGAAATGAGCACTCTTGATCAACTTATTAATAATGACCCATATAGAATCAACCCTGAGTATCGTCCTTGGCTGGTTTGTAATAAAATCCATGGTGATCTCCTCCCACTTCTATATGGGAATGGGTAACAGTTGCATCTTTCCATGGGGCCACTAACATTCGACCTTTACTTTCCGGCAAGTCAAGCACCGCTCCACAAACCATGTTATCTCCCTCTTCATACAGGGCCACCAATAACTCAATCTCTATTCTCTATACATCTTCGTGGTCCCTGGATGGATCGTAAACTTCGACTTGTGAGCTTTCTCCAATAATCTCTGCTAAACCTCACCAGCAACTAGAACCCATACTCTACCACACTAAGTCAACAACCCATTACTATCCCTGATAAATAATGGAATCTGAACACTGATCCTCTCTTCCTGCCAATTTTCCTTCTCCAACCCCTCTACTTGAGCCTTTTTGATCAAATCCAATAGTGTTGAGATAATAACCATCTTCAAACATAGATCTCCGATGTTTGTACCCACTGCCTTGCAACTCAAGGCATCGACCACAACATTGGCATTCCCATGATGGTAAAAAATCTCACCGTCATAATCTTTCACCACATCCAACCTTCTTCATTGTCTCATGTTTAAGTTTGGCTGATCCATCAGTTACCTCAGGCTCTTTTGATAAGTATAAATAGTGCACCTAACCCCATACAAATAATGTCTCCAGATCTTGAGGGTGAAAATCACAACCCCCAACCGCATTGATGCATACGCAATCACATAACCCCTCATCATAAAAACTACACCTAGACCTATAATCAACTCATAACAGTACACCATAAATTCATCTATACCCTCAGGGATGGTTAAAATCGGAGGCTCACATAATTTCTGCCTTAAGATTTCAAATGTTGTCTGGTGATCAGGCCCTCATCGGAAAGAAACATTTTTCTTCGTCAAACGTGTCAATGGAACATCAATCTTGGTTAAATCCTGAATGAATCTTGGATACTTGCTATACCAAGGAAACTACAAATCTCAAATGGTGTCCTTGGAACCTTCCACTGCATCATTGCCTTGATCTTGGCTGAATCGACCAATATACCCTTATGGTTAATGATGTGTCTCAAGAACTGCACCTTACACAACCAAAACTCACATTTAGAGAGCTTAGCATAAAGCCTCTCTCTCCTCAAGGTCTCTAAAACCCCACATAAATTCTCCTCATGCTATTCCTTGGTCTTAGAGTAGACCAGGATATCATCGATAAGCATTATCACCAACTGATCCATCATCGGTCTGTACACCCAACTCATGAGATCCATGAACGTTTTCGGTGCATTGGTGAGCCCATATGGCATCAACACGAACTTGTAATGACCATAACGAGTCCTAAAGATTGTCCTCTGCAAGTCCTCATCCCTGACCGTCATCTGATGATAACCTAAGATGCACTGTGCAACTGGTCAAATAAATCATCAATCCTCAGAAGTGGATAATGGTTCTTCACTATCAGCTTGTTCAACTCTCGGTAGTCAATTCACTTCCTATGTTGTAACGCCCGTAAATTAGGGCTAGACATATAAAAATAAAGTAAGTTATTTGGATAATTGCTAGTCTCGCGTGTTGTAGACTATTTATTATAAGACTTTTTGGGAAATTAATTGATAAGCGATAAAGTGTCAATTTGATATAAGGCTATTTAGGATAGATAATCTAAACCAAAGTTATAGTATATGCTACAAGGATTTCGTACAAATAAAGAACATTGAACTCTGACTTCGTATGAAAAAGTTATGCTTCTTCGAAGTTTCGCTATTAAACTGGTATGTCTATGTGTATCGTAGCAAGTGAATGTTAAATAGATTAATTATTAGCCTAAGTAGTCTAAACTAAAGTCGTAGTAATATTAAAACTAAGAGCGTGAATATAGAGAACGTCCAAATCTGACTTTGTATAAGGAAGTTGTGATTTTTCTAATATCTCAGCGTAACAGTGTTAGCACATAAATTGAATTTTTGATCGGCTAAATTGTTAACCAAAACAATCTAAACAAAATTTTAAGATATCTTTAATAGGAGTCTGTCGATATAAAGACATTACAGAATAGATATCATATGAAAAAGTTATGAATTTTTATACGGACTTTAGTAGGCTAAACCTACTAAAAATAAATAGATAAAATGAAAATTAGTTGACGGAGTTTAAAGGAAATTTGTAGATATCATCGATAGCTATGCGTGGATATAAAATTCGTCAAGAACGGAGTTCGCATGGATAATATATGAATTTTTAAAGAAATCAGAATTTTCCACGGACAACCGCACGCCCCAAGAGGAGGGGAGGTGCGCACCTGACAGGCCACGGGACGATGACACATGCCAGGCTAGAAAATCAGCCACGTCAAAATCTTCCGACCAAGGGTGTGGTGCGTGCATATCCTATGCATGACGTTCTTATTGTTTCAACCTATATATACCTCCGATTTCAAGCTCATTTCCTTACACCTTTCTTCCGGATTCTCTCTTAAACACTTTCCACCTTTAAGCCCTTTTACTCTCTAGTTTCTGGCTACTTTATCGAGGCCCTGCGGTGTCAATAAAACAACGATAAGAAGCTCTCATATCTGAATTATGCCCTCATAGTTCCCGGTTTTGGCTAGATTACTTTGTAAGTTAAGCTACACTTATTTTATTCAAGTGTAACTTTGAATTATAGTCGTAGTCGTTATTATGAACCTATAATTAAGATTTAACATTGATTCCAAGTCATTATATTGATTAATCTACTTACGGGGAGTGATGTCTAGGCTTGATTTAGTGAGGTGTTTAAAGTGAGATTTCCAAACAGTATACACTGTATAACAAACAGACCCTACCTACGATATGATCCTACATGGTTATTCCTTACTTGATAAATCTTGATGTAGACATTGGGGTTATTGAGGAATCTAGACTATAATTATTTTAGTCACTAGGATTATGAAACTAGACTAAAACTTAGTGCTTTATACATCTAGGTCAGTTGAAAGTACAAAGTAAAGCGCTGCTAAAATCGCCAGTCACCCACTTTTATCAAGTGAGTGCATAGTCCATTTCATAAACATGATATAATATAAGTATTATTTAAAGTATTAAATACTTGCTAGAAGTTGTATGTGAACTATGTATTTATTTCCTGGAATATATGTTAGATATATATGTATATAATATGTTATGTGCGAATTAATTATAATTATGTTTTATGTTAAGACGAATATATAATATTATATAAAAGTACTATAAGTATTATTGCAGGAATGATAAATAAATAATAATACCTAGTACTCTGTAGGGGACACATATACACTCAAGATAGGTTAACGTTGCCTTAGAACGAAGTTGATATTGGAAGCTGGTTATAGGCATTGAAATCTTGTTTAAGGATAAGCTTATATTTGTGAAGGATGCCTAGCTCAATTAAGTTTGAAATTAGGTGGTCTCATTCAGAAAAATGTGCATAAGATAGGTATAGATATTAGAATCCTGTTTCGTGACACTTTCTTGTGTCGATGTACGGTAGCTCCATATGGGAGTACATTATAGTGTTCACAGTGGATGGCCAGAAATGGTGGGTCTAGATCAGGAAACTGTAACGGTATGTCTAGTCATCTCCTAGAGTAGGTGACAACACTTGATCATTCTAGAAGGTCTTGTGAATTGCGTTGCTAGTGTGGGCTCATAACCCACAGAGGTAGATGAAATGGGATACCATATTCATCAAATACTCTGAATAGGCTCGTATGCTTTATGATTTACATTGGCCAAGGAACCCCCTATTTGTGTAGTCAACCCTTGCTTTAAACGGTTTATCAAGCGAAATAATTTCTCCTCGGTAATCATGGACTAGGATGGACATGTATGAATGCAAGGCTATATGGGTATTTTATGGTAATGGATGATCTTGCACGCCTGATAATTAAGGAAATATTATTGTAACAATATCATGGGATTGAAATCCCTATGTATCTCACTAGGTTTCCCAAACCTAACCCACTCAGTTTATATTTAATGCATGTATTAAGACTTAACCTATAAAATCTTGATTAGGATGTTGAGTGATTAAGAGACAACTTGAAATAGTATTTAGGACCATCAGGTCTTTACGTTGTAACATATGCTTTTGTATTGATTATGACATCCTTATGATTTTAACATTTTGATACAAACAACTGTACTCAAAATGATCTTTTATACTGGGATTTTTCTGCAAGTATAAATAAAATGATTTTAAAGCATAAAGAAAAAGTTTTAATTGGTTCTGAAAAATAGTGGAGGTCATATGTGTGAACAATCCTTCTTTTTCATAAACAGGATCGGAGCTCCCCGCAACGAGCTACTCAGTTTGATGAATCCCTTGTCTAATAGCTCCTGCATCTTTGGAGGTGCTAGGCGATAAGAGCCTTGGCTATCAGAACTGCACCCGGAACTCAACCTGCCTCTCGGGAGGCACTCCTGGAAGATCCTTGGGAAACATATTAGGGAATTCCCAAACAGTGGGAACATCATCCACAGTCTTCTTATCCTTCACTCGTGTAACCACCACTTAAGCTAGGAATTCGAAGCAACCATGCATGAAGATACCTCCTAGCTCTCGTAGCTGAATAGACTTTCGGTTCACATGGAGCACCCTCACTATGGATAACTAGTTCTCGCGCACTTGGGGTTCGAACTATCACCAACTGGTGCTCGCAATCAATCATAGCCCCATTGGGGCCCAACCAGCTCATCCCCACAATAACCTTCAACCCTCGTAGAGGAATCGGTACTAGGTCTATGAAATACCTCTAGCTGAACATATTCAGAAGACATCCTTGATAAACCCTCGAAGTACTCACTAAAATATCATCGGCAATCTCCACCACCAATAGATAATCCAGAGTCCTTGGGTCATCACTAAACTTCGTGCTATGTGCAAGAGACATGAAGGATTAGGTAGCACCCGAGTCAAACAGAACATGAGCCATCAGACCATTGACTAAAAACGTCCCTATACATGATCAAATAAAACATAAGAATAAACAAGGAAAGCAGTAAAAGATATGCCAAAGATACATATTGGTAACCACATCTGGAGTTGCTCGTGCCTGCTCGGCTGTTAACTGAAAACCACTGCTCTTCACCATAGGAGCCTTCGCCTTGCCATGGCCGCCATCCGTAATCCTCAATGTGGCTGGTGCAGGAGCCACCACTGCTCCCCCTATCAACCTCGGGAAACCGGCCTTCTTGGGTTATATGATCCTAATCGTATACAATTTTTAAAGCATACACTTAGCAATTAACTTTGTTGATATAGATCCTAATTAATACATAGCATCTAATCTCCCTAGGCTACCATGCATCACAAAAATCAGGCAATTCTATCATGCAATTCCTGAAGGTATCCTTACCCCTAATCTAGCATACAATTTACATAATAGCATACTAATCCTCATACTCATATATGGATATTTTGGGAATCACTTACTTGAGCTCGGCTGAACGCACGCATCGAACCCCTTTCTTTGTAACAATTTTTTTTTTGAAAAAATTATAAATTCCTCAGTTTGAGTTCAGACACACCAGAGAGTGTGCCTGAATCACTCAAACCAAAGCTCTAATATCAACTTGTAACGTGCCAAAAATACTAATAAAATTTTTAATTTTTAAATCATCCAACCAACACATCAAGTATTCCTAAACTAATCACGATAAAAATGTATCTCAACATCATAGTAAAACAATAGTCGTCAATGTGGAAAATTATCAGGGTAGAAATGTTGTGTAGTCAATCCGGACCCTTCCCTTTGGAACTGAAAGCACCTAAAAATGTTCAAACCATAAAACCGTAAGCACAAAGCTTAGTGAGTTCTCTAAAATACCACATACCATACAATTGGATGCAACCCAACATACAAATGGGCCTAACCCAACATACATACAAATAGGACCAACCCAACATGCAAATGGGCCCATCACAACATACATATAAATGGGCCCAGTCCAACATACAAATGCAAGAGTCATAAAAATAACTATCATCCTACAAAATATAGTGAGAAGACTCACCTATATCATGATGTCAAATAAACTGCAACTAACTTCCATGAAACCGGTGCTACAACACACCTAACAATCGAACAAGGTCCAACCTTAGTCTATGACCTAGAACTAGAATTTTGAACAAAAGTCAACCTTGGTTAAAAAGTTAACTATCCAAGTAAACTCAGAGCGTTGCCACGTCGTGGCCTCCTATTGTCCACGTTGTGGCATAATACAGACAAGATAGTCATGCGCCTCCCCCAATCGTCACGATGTGGTAGTCAAACGCCACATCATGGAAACTGGGTTTAACAGCTTAATGGATTCAGCCATTTTCCATCCATTTCATGGACTCCAAAACTCAGATCTGATTCTTTCCAAGGTCTGCATGGATAAACCTTCCAACTTACACATTAAGACATCCCTCAAAGCCAAGATCTCAAGCCCGAGGTCCTTAATGGCAACTTAATACATGGAATCAACCATTAAGCACTTAATTCTTAAGGTCTTCAATCCAAAATTTCCAGAAGGGTTTTATGGACCCTAATGATCCCAAAAAAATGAAAAATTTCTGGACATAAATGCCCCATGCATGTCATTTCCTAAATTTAGGTCAAAAGATGCAATATGACCAAAAATCCATTCAAGGTCCCCAAATCACAAACACATCCTAGATTTATGAGATATAATGCTCTTGGGACTCAGAGATATCATAAAGTAGAAAAACTTATTTCTTCTACTCACTCTATCTTTACAAATGAGGAAAAATATGGCATAAAACCTAGATCTAAGAAGCATACAACAAAAATATAAGAGTTTGAGGACTTACAAGAAGTCCAGAAGCTACACACAAAGATGATGAGGGATTTCCTGGAGGAACTAAGCACCAATTCATATTTTTTTCTTTCCTTCAAAACCAACACAAGCTTAAAAAAAATGAGCATAAAAGCCTCAATAGGGCTAAGGTTTGGACAAAGGGGCGTTTGGAAGTGATGGAGGCTTTGGGTGGGGGAAACCCTAGCCATCACTTCTTTTAAACAGGACTTAAGGACTAAAAATTAGGTTTTTGCATAAAATGGTTGCTACACCATGGCCAACATATTGCCACGTCATGACACTCATTTAAAACGCATGCCATAAGAAAACTTTGACACATCGTGGTAATACCCTCACCATGTCGTGGTCAACCAAAATTTTCAAATCACATTTAAAATTTGATATGTGCATGTTTAGCTGTATATTTAGTATAGATTTTTATCATTTATTAGCTAATTAATTGCATATTTTGGACAAAATGTACTTAATTAAGTTTGAATTATATTTTTAGTCCAAAAGAAGTGCTTGGAAGCAGGAGCAGCTATCGGAAAACTTTGGAGTGAAGAAAAGAAGAAAGGACCAAAAACCACAAAGGACTCGGCGAGTCTGGCATTGACTCGACGAGTTCCCACGAAGATTCGAGAAGCAGAAGAGTCCTTGCCTTGCCATACACAGGGATTTAATGAGGGACTCGACGAGTCGGTCTGGGACTCAACGAGTCGAGTTGAATCTATAAAAGGAGCCTTCCAAATCGATACAGAAAAATTCAGAGAACCCTAGAGAGAGGAGCTGCGATTCAGAACGAAGAGAGGCATCTAGAAGAGTGAAGATCCAACCCAATTCCAATCGTGAAGGATAACTAAGGCATAATTCAATTTCTCTTAACTAGATTTAGTACCTAAACCATGTTTATGTTATTGAATTTTGTTTTTGAGTTTTCTACTGCCTTAATCATGAGCTAAACTTTTTAGCTTCTGTTTGGGTAAGACAATTTTGAGACTATGGTTTGATTAATGATAGGATTAACTTTAAATTGGTGATTTTGTTAAATTAAGCTTGTTAAAGATCCTTATCCATTAACAATAACTATTTTCTGTTAATAGGAAGGCAATTAGGCTGCATGAACATCTCTTAATTGTTTACCTCATATGATTTATGTGAACACTTTGTTATGTGCCTAGGATTAGTGAATATGAAACTAGGATTAATTAGAGAATGGGTAAGTTAATGTGTGAGCTTGTTTGATAAACCAACAACAAGAGGCTAATTGAATTATTAATTTGATTAACCATTACAAGTCTTATTTAACCCGAATAAATAACCTAGAGAATTAATTAATTTAGACAACTAGCCACAGCTTGAATTAGTTTATTTTCTAAGGATTAGCTATAGCAAATGTGAACCTAATCACCTGAATCGGTAGCCAATAAAAGGTTAATCCATTGCACTATTACCATTAAATCGTCCATAAGATCAATTGAGTCGAACTTGAACAGAATTCCCATTTAGATATTGAATTTAGTTGGTCTTTGCTTGCTTAATTAGTTGTTAGTTAGTTATTAAGTTTAACTGTTAGTAAGTTTCTAGTCTTGTAAAACTAGAGAAAATCCCTCTTTTATTATTTGATATTTTTTTAGATAATTTTAGTAATTACTTTAATTGCCGTTCCTTGAGTTCAATACCCTGCTTACTAGATCTATACCACCAATTGACAGGTCCACTGCCTTTTGTGTGATTAATTTACAATTTAGAAGTAGGAATAAAACTATTTGGTTTAACACACATCAAGTTTTTGGTGTCGTTGCCGGGGAACGGTTCTAAATTTAAATTAATTACTATTGTTATCGATCATTTGTGTGAGATTTCTCTTGCACAAAGTTACTGCTTTTAGTAGAAATAGGATTAGAATTAAATTTCAGTTTTTAGCTTTTAGGAAGTTTGTTTACAATTTTTGCTGTTTTTGCATTGAACTCGCCGAGTCCCTACGACCAGACTCGACGAGTCTATCGTTGAACAACTGTTTTCGTTTTTAGTTCTTTTTTTGTTCCTTTTACGTGTGTCTTTCTGTTTATTTGCAGTACGTTTATGACCAGAAGAGGAAGTACACCTTTGATTCCACCACTTGAAGACCCAGAAGCTACTTTAAAGAAGAACAAAGGCAAAACCGTTGGAGAATCCACATCTTCAAAGAACTCACCTTTGAAGAATATCATATCTGTTTTCAGCAAGAAGAAGAGTAGTAAATCAGGAGGATCCAACATTTCCTTTGCGAACGAAAACCCAATCAACACTACTAGAAAAATAGCCTTTTACGACGCGCGAACCATGACACGCAGTGATTTATGATACGCAAAGGTGAGTGTCTAAAAAATAATGTCATCTCTTCCAAAATTTAAAGGATTTCAGACGCGCATTTTTGCGTGCCCTAAAATTAGTGTCTAAACAAAAAAAAAATAAAAACACGGAGGGCACCTGCGTGTCGTCTACGACCGTCGCTTTATAAATTTTAATAGAACGCGCGCGTTCCATCCGGGGAAAATGAAATCACAAAAACTTTAAATCCCCGCCTTCCTTTTTTTTCTCCCTCCACTTTAATTTCCCTAGTAGCTAGGGCTTTTTTTTCAAGAACTTGCCCCGATTATGCCCTCCTGTACTGCTCATTCTCTCTTCAACTTCCCTTTCTCTCCTTCTTACTTCGACAAACCCTTTCTCTTCTTCTCGGTTCTCGACGTCGACAGCTTCTCCTACCTCCGACGTTTCTCTTGGTGCTGGTGTCTCCCACCTCTGACCTCCATCTAGCCCCGCCCCACCGTCCAACGCTTTCCAGCGTCACCCAGCCGATGGAGCCCCTCATCTCCAGCAATCTCACCTCCCTCTCTCGTAAACCCACCAATTTCTCGCTGAAAGCGCGCAGCCTTTGAACCAAGCATCTATTTTGAAATTTCTGTTCGAGGAAGAAAGAGCGAGACAAAGATCTGACCTTTGATTTGAAGAGAAGGAGAAAGATGGGCCTAAAACGCCTTCTTACCCAGGTCTATTTTCCTTCATCTTTTATTTCAACAATTGCTCTGTTTCATCTTTCTTGATCAGATCATGTCAATTATGCATATGGGTGGGTTATTACACTTTAACGCTCCTTTGAAATCAGTTAGGGTTACATACGAAAAGAAAGAAAACCCTAATCTGAAAGAGATTTTAGGGTTCTTACAGACCTTCTTCAAGTAGCTTCAACATGGTTACGTAGCTGTAGATTAATGCAATTTGTTGGACATTTTGTTGATTGATATATGTATATGTATATTCTTATATATTGAAATTTGTAGTGTAGATTACGAAAGTTACAGAGTCGTTTCTTGAAGATGACATTACAGAGAGCAAGTTCTGTGTTAATGGTGAGGAAGATGAACATGAACATGTTAACTCGTGTAAATCTTCAAGCAATAAGCCAACTTTTATGAACACAGAGAAGAAAAAGTCAAAGTCAACCATCTCCATTTCTATGGTCAAAACCCATGAAAATGAATTCAATGAAATGGAAAGAATTATAAGTTGTGTGGATCACTTTGAAACACTAGGATTTTAAGTTCTCATTTTGATTTTGGTCCCTAAAACCCTGAAAACGACCAAATTTGAAAAAGACTTTAATTCTGGACTAAACACGGTAAAAATTCGAAAATACAGGGACCATATTTGTAATTTACTCTATTTTCATATGGGTCAACGTAGTTCTCATCAATTTTTTTTGAATATTTGTATAATTATTATATTAATTAATATATTACATAAAATTACAGATATAGCAGCATGCTGATCAGAATAGAACTGGCTCCCTTGGCGTCAAGAATTCTATAATGCCCTTAAACTTGTAACTGTTGCACAAAGCAAAAGAGAATTAACACTAGATATAGTAAAAGCAGCCTTATATGGGCCTGCATCAACTAAAATCCCCCTCCTCAGATAAACCTTTCAGCTCTCCCTCCATCTCAACCCAATCCAATGGCTCCACCTCAACGCTCGCCTACACATCAGCCCGGAAACGTCATTTCCATTCCTCCATCTCAACTGAATTCAATGGCTACTCTAAGCCCTCCTATACAGCAGCCCGGAATCATCAATTCCATCCCTCCAATGACTCCACCTCAACATCCTCCTCCTACATAGTAGCCCGAAGATGTCAATTCCATTCCTCCATCTCAACTGAATTCAATGGCTCCAAGCCCTCCTGTACAGTAGCCTGGAATTAGCAATTCCATTCTTCCCTAAGCTGATGGAAGGGCATGTGGATGGAAGAGCATGTTGCTTCTGGAATGCTGACTTAAAAATCTCATTGGCGTGAATATTGCAATAAAGTAAGTCAATAAAATTTTTTATATTTTTTTTATAAAAAAAGACATTAGGATTAATTTTGTGTTACGTTTGTTATTTTGTTTTGGGTTATAGGTAAAAGAATTACCTGCATATTTAGCAGTGGCATCAAACAGTTCAGGTGCCTCCCCAAAAGATCTTTTTGAAGATGTATTAGATGAGCCAGAGAAATAGGTAGTTTTTTAAACCCTATTGACTTTTGAGTATATAATATTTTATATTTTTGAATTGTTTGCTGATATTTATTATATAAAATAGTACATTGAGGATAGGGATCGAATAAAAGCAGCAGTGAAAATGAGAAAGGTGTACATGTCCTCTTCATGGACTCTTGAAGAATTCAAGAATGCAATTGTTGAAGACATTACTTCACCTACAGTTTTTTCAGTTTTCACCAACTACTTTATACCTAATTCTAATAAAAGATAAAAAAAGTGTTACTTTTTTTTGTTTTAAAGATTGTATTTGATGAGTAACTTTCACCATTTTTAACAATTTATATTTTTTCACCAGGTATGGGTAATCAAACAAGAAGGAATCCATTGTATTCAGGTTCATGATTTTAAAGAGATTGTCTATGGGTTGGTAGCTGATGCAGATTTTGCATATTTTTTCACTCAAGGTGCTGAAGTCAAGGTTAAATCTCTAAAAATAAACAGTTTGTTGACGAGCTGAATTCATTGAGAGTTGTGTGGATCTTTATTTCTCCTGTGTCAGGTCATATACTTTTTTCTCTTGCCTGTCTGTCTAGGAAAGATTATAAATATTGTTTTCTTCTTAGTCTGCTAATTTTATTATTATTATTATTATTATTATTATTATTATTATTATTATTATTATTATTATTATTTGGTTTTTTAGGGATGCTCATGGTGTGATGATGGCGAAGGAGATGTCGATAAAGGCAGAAGAGAAAAACATAAATGATGGTGAAGAGGCGGAAGGCTTTGTTAAGACTTCCATCAGCATGAGAAGCTTCCCTCCAGTGAGTGCAAGCTCTGAAGATGTTCCTGCTGTCGCATACAATATGGATGGAATTGGAAATAAAACAGAGCAACCATGGAGGTCTCTCTTTCTTGCCTTCTTGAATTTTGTTGATTAAATTTCATGGGTGCCTTAAATTTGTATTTGGTCCTTTTCATACTAACGCTAGTGTTGCATGTTACTGGATAATTTGGGTATTGGAATAACTTTTTGTTTTGTTTCATGTTTATAAGCTGGAGGTTGAGGGTTTTGTTCTAGATTTATGATTTACTTTTTAAACGATCAACTTACTAAAAAAATCTTTCATGTTTATCTGCTGTCTATTATAGGCTCGTGTTGAAGGGCGATACAATAGAAATGAGTGCAAATGCTATTGGTTTAACTATGGAGAGCAATGGGATCAGAAATTTAGAGCCTTTTGATACTTCTATCAAGTTCTCAAATGCTTCTGGGAAAACAAATATCCATGTTGCAGTTTCAGATATATTCATGAATTTTTCTTTCAACACATTACGACTATTTTTAGCAGTTGAGGAGGATATATTAAAGTTCCTGAGGATGACATCCAGGAAAATGACGGTTTCCTGCTCCGAGTTTGACAAGCTTGGCACATTTCAAAGTAAAGATCTTCTCTACTTTTTTGTGGATTCTGAGAAGAATTCTTATGTTCATATTTTGTAGGTATGAGCCTCTAGGGTATATGCTTGGGTCAGAATATTTCTTCATATGTTGCAAGCTTATGGTCCAATTTATTCTCTCTCTGCAGATGTTGCGAGCTTGGTTGCTCTTAGAAACAACAGGCAATTTATTCACATTTTCACTTACCATATTCATATTTGTAGTATAAGATATCTTTGTGTTACTGTTTTATTAAATATTCTATCTATCAGTTTCCGGATGTTCAGCAATGAGGATGTTACTATCGGTGCATGGATGCTTGCAATGAATGTCAACCATGAGGAAAATCATCAACTTTGTCAAACCGAATGTACACCAACATCTATAGCTGTGTGGGATCTCCCCAAGTGTTTAGGTTAGTATTTTTTCTCCTATACAATCTTCTTTAACTTTTTGAGAAATCCAACTTAGATTTGATGTGTGTGATGAATATTTGATGTTGTAGGGCTTTGTAACTTTTTCTTTTACACCTACCTTATATATTGACCTGTAGCTGATTACACATTAATTTAATTATGCAGGTTTTGAAATTTTTCATGGAAAAGAATAATGTTAATGCTCTTCATAGAAAAGTATGTTGGTATTTTAGGAAATTTGGCTAATAATTTAGTTAATTATATAAAAAATGTTGAAATGTTACATTTGTCTACTATTGGAATGATTATTTGATGCTATTGGAATGATTATTTTTATGACATTAACTTTTGTGCAATGTGTTGTATTTTTTGTATATGGAATTTTATTTTCTATTATGAGACATGAAATTCAAATTTAATTTGAAAACCAGTAAATCTATAGATATTTTTTTTAAAAAAAAAATTAAAATTACGATACGCAAAAATGTGTGTCGTCTTCATTTATGACATGGCCTTTCTTGACAGGGGCTTCCTTGATACGCATTGCGTGTCATAAACACGCGCGTCGTAAGGTTACGACACGCAAATGCGTGTCGTCTTCCTTTATGATAGGGCCTTCCTTGATACGCATTGCGTGTCATAACCGTGCGTCGTAAATGCGCGCCATAAATGCGCGTCGTCTATAGACGGCGCGCAAAAGCGCGTCGTCTCTCTTTATGACAGGGCCTTCCTTGACGCGCAATTGCGCGTCGTCTGAGCGTTTTACGACGCGCAATGAGCGTCGTAAAAGGCTGTTTTTCTAGTAGTGCAAGGAGGACGCGAATTTGAAGGAAGCGATTTAGAAGGCGGATTCGACACCACCATGGCTAACATCGATGAAGTTCCCATGGGCGAATGGAAGAAGAAGAAGATGCGTGAAGACACCGGTCCAGGGAGCTTGCAACCCGCGATTCCCGCAAACGCCAATTTTGAACTCAGAGGCCACATACTCACCCTACTTAAGGAGATTCCATTCTATGGAAAAGATCACGAAGACACGGGCAAGCACCTCCCAATTCACCGGTTATTCTGGTGGAAGATGAAATACCCCCGGAGTGGTTTAATGTTGAAGGAAGACAATATCAAGATGATTTGGGAAGAGGCGTGAATTTTGCCAACCAATCCATCATCCAAATGTTTAACCACTTCAACATCCAACATGTGGACGAGGGCCAATTTCCTTCTATACCAACTTAGGAGGAGAGGATGAATGCACACAGACGTGACGCTGGAGGAAGTGGAGTTAGAGAGGAAGATGCGGAAGAAGACACAGAAGATGAAGATTGAATTTTTATCCTTTTAGATGTTTGGTTGTTTTAAGACAATTTCTTTTTTTTTTGCTTGGTGTGTTTAAACTTTTATGTAGGATTTGAATTATTTTGTTTGATTTCATATTTGTTTTGGTTCTTTTCAGAATTTGAGTTAGGGAATGCTTGCAAGGGGTCTAGAGAATGAGAGAAAAATGAAGAGTCAAGTCTTGGTGAGAGAGGGTGAAGTATTGAGTCTAAGTATCGAGTCCGGTTATAGAGAGGTTAAGGAGCGAATAATTACTGAAGAACAGAAGAATATATTTTTGAAGTTTGGCAAGAGCTGGATTTATAACAGAATCTTTTTTTGACACCCAACGATGGTCTCGCCGAGTGCATTTACCAAACTCGACGAGTTCCAGTATGATTTCATGATTTCTGTCTTTTCACGCTAGTACACAGCGAGTCACCTATTGAACTCGATGAGTCGTTCCAAATTACACCTTTAGAGCTGCTAATTTGATGACATTTTGTACACCACTTGACTGCATTTTCTTTGAGATCAATTCCTGAAAATTTACGAGAATCTTTCTTGTATATTTGGAGCTAACCACACAAGATTTGACACCCAAAACATGGATGAGTTGTTCCCATGTTTAAAGTCAATTGAAGATTTAGCTAAAATGAAGAAGATCGACCTCGCCACTACTATCCCAGGGGAGTTTGTTCCAATTCCATGTTAGTATTGTGTTTGATGATTCTTTGAAGACCCAAATGTTTAGTTGAGCCAATATACGTTATAGTGCATTTGTAGCCTCCTTTATTCTACTGAAATCATGGGACAAAAACACAACCTCGCTTAGTTTGAGGGATGCGATATGTTTAGCATTGTGTACTTGAAATGTATCCAGGAAAATTATTATTTTTAACCAATAAGGGTTGAAGTTGAGCGCCCCTGCTTAAGCATGTAAGGTTTTGAGTGGAAAAAAGTGAGTTACATGTAAAAAAAAAGAGAGAATTACAAGAAAAGTTCTAGAATTTTGAAGCAATCAAAGTGAAGATCAAAAGATCAAGATTCTAAAGAAGAAAAAAAGTTGAAGATACCGAAAATCAAAAGGTGGTGAATTCAAAGACATCAAAGACAAATTACCAAAGAAGTGAAGAATTCCAAAAGTTGTATGAGGGTATCAAGAATTGTAATTTTCTAATTATGTATGCTTGGGTTGCTCAACCAAAAATACCTTGAGGTTAGGAGGTTTCCTGCGGACGGGTTCGGAGGGATGCATAAAATGAGTATTGTTCAAAAGAAGTGGGCGAGTGTTTATGAGGATTGTTAGTATTTAGAATTGAGGGGGATCCTTAGGAAAATTTTAGAAACAAATGCATGCGTTGCGGTCTTGGCATAATAGTTGGGTTCGATTGGGATTGTCTTATGTGATGCTAGTATGTTTAAAATTCAGTTTTGCTTGGGGGCAAGCAAAAGTCAACTGTGGGGTATTTTGATATGTGCATGTTTTGCCCTATATTTAGTATAGATTTTTATCATTTATTAGCTAATGAATTGCATATTTTGGACAAAAGGTACTTAATTATGTTTGAATTATATTTTCAGTCCAAAAGAAGTGCTTGGAAGCAAAAGGAAGCAGGAGCAGCTGTTGGGAAACTTTGGATTGAACAAAAGAAGAAAGGACCAAAAACCACAAAGGACTCGGCAAGTCTGGCATTCACTCGACGAGTTCCCACGACGATTCGCGAAGCAGAAGAGTCCTTGCTTTGCCGTACACAGGGATTTAACGAGGGACTCGACGAGTCGGTCTGGGACTCAACGAATTGAGTTGAATCTATAAAAGGAGCCTTCCAGATAGATACAGAAAAATTCAGAGAACCCTAGAGAGAGGAGCTGCGATTCAGAATGAAGAGAGGCATCTGGAAGAGTGAAGATCCAACCCAATTCCAATTGTGAAGGATAACTAAGGCATAATTCAATTTCTCTTAACTAGGTTTAGTACCTAAACCATGTTTATGTTATTAAATTTTGTTTTTGAGTTTTCTACTGCCTTAACCATGAGCTAAACTTTTTAGCTTCTGTTTGGGTAAGACAATTTTGAGACTATGGTTTGATTAATGATAGGATTAACTTTAAATTGGTGATTTTGTTAAATTAAGCTTGTTAAAGATCCTTATCCATTAACAATAACTATTTTCTGGTAATAGGAAGGCAATTAGGCTGCATGAACATCTCTTA
>NC_056630.2:153062007-153127007 GCF_002870075.4 Lactuca sativa | reverse complement strand
ATGTACGAAATAGTTTAGATTTGATAATTGATAAACTAAAAAGAAATAGACCACCTAAGTAAAATGGATACATAACAAAATAAATTAAACCCTACCACATAGATCATATAAAATATCTGAAAAACAAATTTGAATACATCAAAACACAAATACACAATCCAATCAATCCTCAACATCATAGTCCTCGCCCTCTGCATCCTCATCCATATCCTCATCCTCATCCTTATCCTCTTCGTCGTCATGATGATGATGATGATCATCATCATCATCATCACCATCATCATCATTATCATCATCATCATAATCATCATCATCATCATTATCATGGTGTGTCTCGGAAGGCCTAACTCTATCACCTGACTGTGGAGGAGGCGGATAATCAAAACTCTACTGAGCAAAGAATCCGCTCAGAGCTCCCATAATCCATTAATGATCTCACTGGACCTCCCTCCAAAAATCTTCTTGCTCCCTATTCAACCTATCCACATACTGAGATACATAAACATAAATCGATCTCTAGCTCAGGACCCTGAAAATCAATAGAAGGTGCACGTCGAGCTCGCTACCTATGAGGAGTCGGATCAGGCTCAAACTCCTGCTCTGGATCCACCTAGTGGATAGGCTCCCCAATGTCATCAACAAGGATCCTCCCGATCCTATCAGCACCACGCATGAACACATACATCTAACTCAGAACTTTATGATCGATATCCATAGGATCATGCTGAGTCATCCCCTGCGTAGATATACCATAAGAGTGAGTCAAATGGCTAACAAAATAGCCTCCACTGATCTTGCTCTGAGGTAAGGAACCCAAAGAAAGTCTAGATAGATAAAGAGAAAGAGTGATGGAATATTGAGGTAAACCTTACTACAGATAAAACACCACGTATAGAAAAGGTCACCATTAGGGACCTGGTCACTCTCAACACGGTGACAAATGGTGGATGCCACAAGATGGTGAATCAGGCGCATAATAAGAGATTTGAAGCTACTCTCCTTGGCTTGCCTAGCCATATATGTACCCCGGGCAAGCGCCCAAACAACCATGGAGCTATACCCATGTGGATTCGAGCGAAGGCAACTATCTTGAAATGGCACAAAATGGGGTCTCTCTACCTAAGTAGGAGAATAAATCTCCAGTCATCTCCCTAACTCTGCTACACTACAGGAGTAGGCCACCCCTCCTAGCCTAAAGGACAGAACCGACTAATCATGCCAGTCCTGAACGTCCTTGTCAAAGGGGATGGTAGAAAAGAATTCTTAACAAAGCTCCTGATAGATCGCCTATCATATCCCAGTGAGACACCACCATCCCTCACAAGTAAAGAGCCTATCATTGTAGTCACATGTAAGATACATGTCTAGTTGATCGGCCAAACCCAACTCGCCTGCCATATGCTACTGGAGCGCCAGAGGAACAAAAATCTGCTTCGATAGCAGCTGAATCATTCGGGTGAGAAAAGAGTTCTGGTCCACTGAAGGAATGTTGTCTAGAAACTAAAGAAATGGATGAGTCAGCCAATTGTCAAGCAGTTAGCACGGCTGTTGTCTAGCACCCTAACAATGCATGATATCTGAAAAAGACATAATAAATAGGTTAAACGCCACACACAATAAAACTAAAGTCTAAATCAGTAGAAAAACACTATGAATGTATCATGAAGGTGCGCCACACGTAACTTGAATATGCGCCACACACACTTGAAGGTACGTCGTGTGTGCCAAGATTATCGAAAAACATATTGTCTCTAAGGCCAACTTATATCCGTTTTCAACATAAAAATAGTGAGTGTTTGCTAATCAGGACCTGTATAGGTTAAGTATATCAACAATTTCATCAAACAAACAACAAATCGGTAGTATTGAGCAAAACTCTAACTTTTATCCAAAACCAAAAAACCTCAAAATTGAAACAAATAAGGTCGATTTAGCAAAATTTAAACATAAGGGTTTACTAATTCAGCTATATAAGGAAGGATTCATTAGTTAATTTCACTTATTTCAAGCCAAATTGACAAAACCTCAAAAGGATTCAAAAACTGAAAAATCAGAAATCTGTGATACTTTAAAGATGGAATACATTAAAGATAGGAAAATTACATACCTTTGGAGTAGAGAACTAGGAAATTTGAGGAGAAAACTTTGAAGGTGTTGCGTTCTTTTCGCGTGTGAAGAACAACTGAGAAAGAAGGGGACGTTTTGGAAGCGCGGGGCGTCAAATGGGGGCTTAGACGCGCATATTATAGTCGATCTGCCAAATCCACGAGCAACGCCCCAACGTGTAATGCATGCATTTGTAAAAAAATTCTTATGTTGACATTTTTAGTCTAAATCATTTCACATACCCTTTCACACCCAAAACTAGACCCCTTCGAATGAAACCCCAAAAGACCTACCCTAAGAAGACCAAAACTCATGAAATTTTCCAATAGATACTATAGATTCATGATAGATACATATGTAAACTTAAATTAAGAGGAGTACCCTTAGGAAAAACTCATTTCATCATAAAATAACCAATAAGAACACAGGTTGTTAAAGATACTAACAAGTTTGACACAACTGATTTATAAATCAAGAAAATATAATTTCAAGCCATTAAGGCCATTGCAAGTGTTACAATGAGTTATACAAAGCTCAACTAATATGTATATTTCTATAGGAGAACTGATATCAACACAAGAAATAACTTTCGTAGACTCAAATATCATTAAAATCATAGTAAAACAACAAATCTCTGACACTCTACATGCCTATGAAGCCAAAGGAATGACACCACAAGACTAAAAGAAGGAAAAAATGACAATAAGAACAATCAAAAAGCATATACTTACAAATAATTGATAGAAAACAGACCTAGGTTCTTCTATGGAGATGAAGGAATAACTAGCTAATCAACTAGATTAGAGAAATGGGGTTAATCTTTCAAACACATGACTGTGCCAAAGATCATTAGGTAAAATTCACCACATGTACATTTATGGCTGCATCTCTTAATTGGTGAAATACCAACATTAAAACCCTTGGAGTGGATGTAGCCTACGTAATCCCCTAGGAAGAGATTAAAAGAATGATGATAGTGTTGGATATAGTGTCTAAGTCCATAACTATATTTGGTATGTACTTGACCCGACCCGGCATGGTCCATTTGGGTTGCACTTCACCCGAACAATTTATGGATAATCTTTGGAGAATAGTATAAGTTATGATTTATTAATATATTATAAGTTTTAATATATTAATTGTTGGATTAGTGTCTAACTCCATAACTATTTTGGTATGTACTTGACCCGATGGTGCATGGTCCTTTTGGGTTGCCTTCACCAAAACAACTTGATAGGATGAATTATGGAGAGAAAGGATTAAATATGATTTATTAATATATTATGAGAATAATATATTAAAGGAGAAATCATATTGTTTAATTAATATTAGTCAATAAATAATTGATAATTAGTTTTTGTGACTAAAAGAGATTAATTAAACGTAAGGGACTGGAATTGTAATTATAAGATAATTGCAATTTGGGCCATGGATTGCCTTGTATTAAGGGATGGACGAATTCTATGGGGAAACCCATAAGGAAATCGTCCAAGGCCTTAAAGAAAGGGTTCCATGGGTTGCTTAGGGCTTAAGCATCCAAATTAGGGTTTCCTTGTTAGATAACCCTAATAGCCTCACTATATATAGACCCTTAAGGACCAAAAACGTGGCTAAGCTTTATTCTAGGGTTAGAACACGTTTTGGGCAGCCTCCATCCTCTCTCCTCTTCATCTTCTTGCTTATGGTGTTTGTGAACCATTAGAGGAGTGACATTTGTGACTCTCAGCTTTCTAAAGTCAATACAAGGAGATTTGGGATTGTTATTGCTACATAACAATCAAGGTAACATCTTAAACCTATTCTCATATTAATATGATTACTTGAATGCTAGAATTAGGGTTTATAGTCTAGGATAACTTGCATGTACAATAGAGAAACCTAGATCCAAGCATTAGGGTTTGTATGAGCACATAGGATGTCTTATGACCAAAACCCATCAGTAGATCAGAGCCTAGATTGGTTTCTATTGTATTGATGCTTTGTATGTTGAAAAAATTCGATTTTTGGGTTTCTGGGGGCTGAACTCGCTGAGTTTTTTAGATGAACTCGCCGAGTCCATTCCTGACTCGACGAGTCGGCTGGTCAGAGTGGGGGAAAACCGGGATTTCTTGTTGTTTTTGCTTAAGGATAGTTGCCTTATCATATTAGATCAATATAAATCCGATTTTATGATATATTTGACTATATTCTTGATCTAATTGAAGATATTTATCGATTAATAAAATATTTGTTTCCTTATGTGATAATTGATTAATTATTTTGATTAAATTGGTAAATTGTTTTGCAAGAAATCATTAAATAAATCAACTATGGATAATTATGTGATGAAATGTTAATTTAGATTATTTGTTATTTGATACTTGTGCTTTGAAAAGTTTCATATTTTCCCTTTTAGGTTTTATAGTTTAAATTTGAACCCAAAGGTTTTGTTGTTTTGAAATTTAAATAGTTAAAACCCTAATGTTTTGAAAAAGGTTTCAAAACTTGCCCTCAAGTTTTGGAATTTAAAATTTTGGATTAATAGTTTAATTTGATGTATATTTAAATTCTAAACCCTAATGTTTTGAAATGTTTCAAAACTTGCCCTCAAGTTTTGGAATTTAAAAGTTGATTAAAATTTTAATTAGGAATGTTAAATTCTAAAACCCTAGTATTGTTTTGAAAAGTTCAAATCACCCCCTTATGGTTTTATTAATTAATTAAGTTGTATAATTAAAAGATGTTTAATAAATCCATAAAAGTTTAGGTTTACAATTTAATTGAATTAAAAGTATAATTGTTAAATTTGACCTCCTAGTATTTTAAAAGTAAAATACACCCTATACTATATATAACATTAAAAGTCTAACATTATATATATGTATGAGTAAAAGTCAGTCTTACCGTTAGTAGGCCTCATTCACGAAGCTCGTCTATAAGGGGTGTTTAAGGAAATTGCCTATAAAATGGCGATTGAATGGGTATCCACTCTTACCCACCGCACTCTTGACTAGTGGAGGGTCGTTAGCCGAACGGGTAGGATAGGACAAAACCTTCCATTATAAGTATAATGAAGTACAAAAGTAACTAAATGTTTTACAAATTCCCAATCTTAGTTACTTAGGCAAAAGTGAATTGACGTAATTCCATGAAATTACACTTTGTGCCCTTGCGAAGACGTTAGTGGAGCGTGTGTGGTTTACCGGCACACTAAATGGCTCTAAGCAAAGGTAGGAAAGGGTGACTCAATGTTTGTCATAGTTCGGTGGAGCGTGTGTGGTTTACCGGCACATCGAATAGATGACTGTAACATGTGAGGACACCATGTAAGTTTGCATGGTTATTTACACCCGCTTTGTGATCCTCGGCATCCCAGTCACAAACTAGAGGGGCATATCGAGATTTAAACATGCCATTGAAAGTTCAATGAATCTCAAAGGATCTAGGAGTTTTCATAGATTTAAAACTTAAATTTCTTTTTCGTTTTTCGTGGTGGAAATTAGTGAATCGTCATTCACTTACCTTCAAATATTCTGCAATTAGGGTTACGGCATCCCTCTCCCGAGTTGTGAAATATTGTGTTGGGTCCTAGCCTTAGTATTTCTTTTGGGTGATTTACTAAGGACTCAATCTATCAACTAACTTGAATTTGTTTTTCTCCCGTTTTGTAGATGTCAAAGTTCGACAACTACGGTCTTCCCAAATCCCATGGAACAAGCTTTCCACATGAAGATGATATTCCACGATTCGATCGAGGAATGAGAGATCATGCTTCACTTCCTCCACCTCCTCCAATTATTCTCCCTAAACCCACAAGTTCAAAGGCTTGAAAAGTTCAAGATCACTCAAGCCCTTTTGGCAAGTAAACATAAAGAAGGATAGCCGGTGTGTGCACACATCGTAGGGATGAAATCACACATTGATAGGTTAAGAATGTTGGGATCAGTTGTCTGTGAGGAAATGGCTGTTGATTGGGTTCTTCAGTCACTTCCTAACTCATATAGTAAGTTCGTAAGAGAGTACTATATGATGAACCGCGATGTGACCCTTAAAGATCTCACCTATATGCTTATTGCTGCTGAATCAGAAATGGTTTGGCGCAATAGAAAAGTAAAGTTGATTGGTGAATCTACCTTCAAGACCTCTATGGATATAGACAATGGCAACGAAAAGACATGCTATGATCGAAAAGTTTGATCATAAGAGAAGGGCAATGTCTGAAGTAGTTCCA
Organism: Lactuca sativa; assembly: GCF_002870075.4. Taxonomy (NCBI): domain Eukaryota; kingdom Viridiplantae; phylum Streptophyta; class Magnoliopsida; order Asterales; family Asteraceae; genus Lactuca; species Lactuca sativa. Next base: position 153,120,691 of record NC_056630.2, on the reverse strand, counting down.
TGTCATGTTCCAAAAGAGTCAATTTGCTTTTATTGCCAAGAGAAAGGGCATTGGAGACGAAGCTGCCCCATTTACCTAAGAGATCTAAGAGATGGGAGAGTCAAAATGTATGGCTCTAAGATAGGTAAAATCCATTAACTAACTCTTTTAAGCTCCTATTCTAGATTCTTAATACATAATGTGATAAGATTACAATTGATGTTTTGTAGGATCAAAGAAAAGAGAGGAAGCTTAAGGGAAGAAGTGAGCAGAATCTAACCGTGAAGAAACGGATTTCGATCGCATTACTTGAAGATTAGATTCTTGAGCTACTACTTAGAGTTAGAATTAGATTGTTAAGAAAGATGTATTAGCATAGTTTTTCAATGAATTTCATTGTAAGGACAAAATTTTTCCGCAATAAAATAAATTTTGATTTTGTATTATTTATTTATACTTGCAATGGCGTATATGAAAAATTGATGTTTGAATGTTTCTATTATTAGCAATAACGGATTTGGTTCTTATTATGTTATTTATGGAAAGTCGAGAGTTTACCAAATAGGGAGAGTCTCTCATCGCCCAAGTTTCAATTGGACAGAAACTTGGAATCATGCAACTTGGTTGCACGATGAATGAGAAATTTCATATTTGGAAATTAGACTAATTCATTGACAAAGTGTCAAGTGAAGGACTAGGAGATCAAGTACACAAAGTTGCGTATTGATCAAGTCCACCATAAGAGTAACCGAGATATTCGTCATGATTTACTAAAGGTTTAGTAAATATGATTATACTTATAAGATTAAATGTAATTGTGAATTGATTGAAAAGGTTTAAATCAATAGCAAAACGAATAAGAAGAATCAAGTAGGCAGAAAGATAAAAGTTTCTTCGTTCTAAGAAGAAGGGAGAGTAGCTTTTATGCTTTATGATAGGTCTTAATGATTAAGAACCATATCTCAATTGATCCTCTAAGTGAGTCTTAGTACAATTGTATGTTTAAGAAGAGGAATCAATAATTGAAGAAATGGTTAAATCAAGAAGTCAATCATAACTTTGTTCCAAAACAAGTCTTAAAGTTAAGATTGTGACATTGAGCGATAGGTATTAAGAAGGTTTATAGCATTCATCAAATATGGAAAAGTTGTGATGTCTTGGATAAGACAAAGACCAACTAGGACCAATTTATGAAATGTTTTGATAAAAACTACGCTAACTCTTGAATATTTGTTTGTTAAGAAATGGTTATTGACAAGAGAATCCTATATGTCAAGGAGTAAGTGGGAGTCTTAATGGTCTTGAAAGGTTTCAAGAACAAATCAAATAAACCTTATCGATCATCACTAGCACACGAGTTGAGGTTCACAACCTATCGTGTTGACATTATTTTGTTTCTGTGCCAATCCAATCGAGTTAATTATGCATGTGAGTCCTATGAGTTCTCATTTGAATGAATAAAAGGCAAGGACCTTGATCAATGGAAAGTACATTGATAAGAAAAGGTGAGCTGCTTAACTACTTGGAAGACATGGTGGGCAGCTGTGCTACCATAGGGCAAGAAATCAAGATTAAGAAAGTTCGGTCCATATGAGTTTGAATTTGTCGTAAACTTTGGTTTTAACAAATTCACATGGATAGGAACACATACACCGTTTAAATCTAAGTGTCATAAGATTTCCTCCTTCATGAAAATGATTGTGAGGAAATGCTTTCACTAAGAAAGATTTTAAGAAGATAGTGATTGTAAAATTGCATTCTCGAATTCGATTATGGTTACGGTATCCCTTTCCATGATTTGAATTGTGAGGTTTGGCAATTAGTCTTAATTGTTTAGACACACATATAAGCTATCTAAGGCAAAGGTGTATAAGTTTAAGAGGCCTTGATAAAAGATTATCAAAGCATTAAGTATTAGAAACATGAACTTAAGAAATTCAATAAGTATTGATTTTCTGAAAGTTAAGATGTTTATGAGTACATGTCGAAGCTAGTGGGAGCATAAGTGTTATGTTTTATAATATTCATCATGATAGTGGGAGCATAAATGTTATGATTGTATGATTATTAAGGAAAGTATTGCAAGTTGGCAATATTAATTATAGAAAACAAGAGTCATTCTTTACAAAGTTGTAAGGATGGAATAGTTTCCTTGTTAGATAACCCTAATAGCCTCACTATATATAGAACCCTTAAGGCTCAAAAACGTGGACAAGCAACTTTCTAGGGTTAGAACACGTTTTGGGTAGCCTCCATCCTCTCTCCTCTTCATCCTCTTGCTTATGGTGTTTATGAACCATTAGAGGAGTGACATTTGTGACTCTCAGCTTTCTAAAGTCAATACAAGGAGATTTGGGATTGTTAGTGCTACATAACAATCAAGGTAACATCTTAAACCTATTCTCATATTAATATGATTACTTGAATGCTAGAATTAGGGTTTATAGTCTTGGATAACTTGCATGTATAATAGAGAAACCTAGATCCAAGCATTAGGGTTTGTATGAGCACATAGGATGTCTTATGACCAAAACCTATCATTAATATAAGATCATATTATTTAATTAGTATTGATCTATAATTAATCTAGGATTAATTTAGAGATCAAAAGTATTACTAATTAAATATAGGCTCCTATATTTATATAGTGTGGGCTAATGCTCATTTGGAATGGGCTAGGCTTGCATGGAAAGTCCATGGATACTCCATGGAGCTTTAACCCACGGATCTCATGGAAATGAAGAGACATGGGTATTAGGCAATGTTTTAAAAACCGGTTTGAACCGGCCGGTTGAACCGGTTGGACCGGGAACCAGGAGAGGGAGCGGTTCAACTACCATCTGTTTTATATTGATTTCTGAACTGGATTGAACCGGCCGGTTTTAGAAAAAACCGGTTGAATCGGTCAAAATAAACCGGTTGAACCGATTAAACCGAATAAAAACACATAAAAAGGAACCATTTACATAATAAACATTTGTGATTTTTTTTTCAAATCTATTTAGTTTTCTCTAAATAAAAACATATGTTAAACGTTATAAATTCTTTTGATGTTTTTGTATTTATCAAAAACTATATTTCGTTTCGGTATTATACTTTATTTTCTTTTTGACGTATATGGATTGATGTAAAACACAATTTATGGTTATGTGTTATTTTAATGTATTTGGATTCATTTACAACGTATTTTTATATGTATTTTTAATATTTGAACTTGTAAACATCAAATTCCTAATTTCTATATGTATGTATGTGTAGAAAAATAGAAAAAAACATAAAAAATATATAAACCGGTTCACCCGGCGGTCGAACCGGTTAAACCGGTTGAACCAGTAACCGGTCACCATACCGGTTTAACTAAAAAACCGGTTTTTAAAACATTGGTATTAGGGTTTACATGGATGTAACTCTAATCCACCACACTATATAAAGGAGGATTTGGTTCTTGAAATCTGTGACCACCCGAAATTTCCATTTTGTACGAACATTAATTATTCAGTAGAAGCTAGTCCAGTTTGAATGAATTTCAGACTTTTTCGAATAAGTTTGTGTACATTAGGGTTTATGTTTAAGGAGATATCAGGAGAGTGGATGCTCATGGGTTTGTGAAACTTGAGTATCTCAAAACTTCTTAATGTTAGAGTTCAATTCCGGAATAAAAATATTTTCTGCCAAAAATATTTCAGGACTATAAATAGATTTCTGAACTAAATTCATTCATTATTCACATTTCCAACTAGAGAAAAGCCATTTTCTCTCTCACGGATCTTCGGGTTTTCATCCCAAATCGTGAGTACACTTCCCTAGTTGTGTTTTAATGCGTGTTTTATGCTTAATAACATAGATTGTATGTGAAATATATGAGATTCGGGAGTTTACCGCCCAAGAACGTTCTTGGGGAGTAAACTCCAAAATGAAGCTTAAAGGCCATCTAGTCCCATTTCCTTGTTAGGTAACTAGCTTAGGAAAATATGTATGTACATTTAAGGCTAGAAAACAATCAAGAACACATAGCTTTAGGTGTTTACGGCCCAAGAGTTTCTTGGACCGTAAACACCAAATTCAAGGGCTTAAATGTGCCCTAATCACTCCTAAAGGCCTTAGACTTTAATCCTCAATTACTTCTAGCTAATTTGGAGACATTAACACATCAAAACACCCCTTAAAGGGAGTTTACGGCCAAGGAATACTCTTGGGCCGTGAACTCCAAATAAGGGCACCAAAGTGTGCCTAGGGTCCTCCATAGCCTTAAACAAATGCCTAGAAATTATCCTACTTGTGTTTGGGACTTGAAAGAATTAAAACACCCATCCCATGAGAGTTTACGGCTGTAAACTCTAAGGGATATGGTCTTTGGCCGTAAACTCCTCAAAGGAGTATTATCTATGCCCTAAACTACCCAAAGGATTAAATCACCAAGCTAGGCTTATTCTAGAAATCATTTAGCACTTCAAAACACACATTACCACCAAGATTTGGAGTTCACGGCCGTAAAATCAAGGGTTTACGACCGTAAACTCCTTGTGTGGGGTTTATTGGGTAGTAAACTCTTATATAAGGCCCTTTGGTACTTTAAACCCCTTTAGCCTTGTCCCATAACAACTTAGATGCAACCATTAGGACCTATAACACTTATACAAAGTGTTTACATGTTCCTGAGTGTCCCAACTTATTTCATTAAGTTGTTATTTGGCTAATTAGTTATATATGTTCATTATATGATAACTAGGCTCGTGCGTGTGAACAAGTCTCCGTTTGCCACCTAGCACGGTATCCGACACTTCAATCCAATCCACTCACCACAAGTGAGTTCATACCCCTTTAATTAACCTTTGAAATGCTTTTAAATGTTTTAAATACTTTATGGGGGGGAATACAAGTTAAATACTTATAGTTATTGCATCAATCACATGTGATTACATCAATCACATGTGATTAATAACTAGAAAACCAATGATTTTATCACTGTTCAAACTGTTTATCAAACTGTTTTACTTCAAAATGTTTTACAAACTCTTTTACTTATCAAATGATTTTATTAAACTTTAGTTTATTTCTTATAAATTGCATGCCCATATATGTATAGATATATAAGAAATGTTTAAAGGGCTTAGGAAGGCCATCCGCCCTATTTCCTTTTTCTCGATTTGGATGTGGTCTGGTGGGATTTCGGGTGACCGTCTGAAGGTTGTTTAAATATTAATTATATATCAAATATACATATATAGACATAAAAGTACTTCCATATTCATGCGTATTAGACACATCATTAGTAAGTTACCATCGGGGTAACACAGGATCATACTACTACAATTTCTAGATCAAGGAGTCAGTTCATTCATGAGTATATACATTACATTACTATGACAACATATACAACTATACTAGAAAGAGAACATATACAACTATACTAGAAAGAGAACATATACAACTATACTAGAAAGAGAACATATACAACTATACTAGAACAAGTAACATTACATTACATATACATGAATACGTTAACAATTGTGATCCACTGTGTCGGAGCATGCCTTAAATGTCATGGCCTGAGTTGTAGCCAGAATTCTCTTGGAGGGAGAGCGTGAGTTTGCGTATAGATCTATACTGGATTGACTATCCTACACCTTGCTGCTAGCTACAGCCGGACCTGCAGGTCTGTGGGTGCCAAACGTCATTCCGTTATTACGACCATTCGTATGTCGTTGTTACCAGTCGATAGTATGGTGCAATTTATCACATTATACCTTAATATAAATCCGGTTTAAGGTAGTTAGTACAGCAGTAGTTCCTATAATACAACACTACAGTACTACAATGATTCACCCATTACATATATTTAGTGATTATTTCACTTAAACATTAATGTACACACTATATTTTGTTAAATGATAGTTACATTTGGGAAATTACACACTTTTACAACAAACGAGCATACAAAACAGTTAAGCCTTGGTAGAAGGCTACTTTAATAGAAAATATAGGTTTTTCTGAGGAATTCAAACTTTTACAAACATTTACTTACATTTTACAAACTTACACTTGAGACAGGTTCAATCTAATTTGATAACAAACATCGACACTAAAATACTTATGAACTCACCAGCTTAATGCTGATAAACTCTTTCAAAATAACTTGTATTCTCAGGTCATCAGTAGACAGGTACCGAGGTCAGCTTTTGAGAAGATGGAGCGCATCCAAGACTCATCTTATTATTTTGATTTACATAATTTTTGGTGTCTATAACTATACACAACACGCTTGTATTAAAATTATATATTTAATGCAATGGATGATGTTGTTTGCTTATTTACATTACTGTGTTGTGATACTTTACATGACGTCCTCCGCCCCAGAACGTTTCCGCCGTTCTTGGTTTTGGGGTGTGACAAAATCACACTAGTTGAGTTGAGTACAACAAGAGGGCCGATTTCAAGATAGTTGTGACTATTCTCTCAAAGTTCCAAGTTTGTGGTGATTTGTGATTTCCATTTGAGGCATCCACACTATTGGTGCTAGGCTCTAAAACTCCAAGCAATCAACTACAACCACAAGGTAAGTAATTCTACTAGCTTTATTTGATTCAAGTTCCCCATGCCATGCTAGATAGGATAGGAACCTTGGAAAAATAATTATTTGCATGTATCTTAGACAAACATAGATCCAAGGTTTATTAGGGTTGCATGTACACTTAGGAAGTGTTAGAATGCTCAAAACCCATCAGATAGGAAAATTCTTCCCCAGAGAGGAAGTGTTAAGAATGGAGCAAGAGCTCCATAGTCTAACTACAGATGAAACAAATTTGCCAGTGTATAAATACGTTTCGAGGACCTAGCCACCGTATGTCTGAAGCTGATAATTTCTAAGGACAAGAAGATCAACAAATACGTCAAGGGACTAAATCCATCGCTTCAAGGAACAATAATCAACACCCAAACCAACACCTACCAAGAGACTAAAGATTTAGCCTATAACCTAATAGGACAAGCAACTCACGAAATAACATCAGGATAACAAGTAGACACAACGAGAGGCAAGAACAATAAAAGAAAACACGACACCCACTCAAACAAATATCAAAACACATGTCACAAATCGAAAGGTTGAAAATATTCGTTCTAAACCAAATGTTAAGTTCAATCCACAACAACCAAATTTTCCAAATACTTCGACAAAACAAAATTCTAAGGTTTCATACACAAAGGGTTCAGCTAATGTGTAGAACATAGACCATTGGCTTGAAGGCAAAGGGAAGTCTTATCAATCTGGAAAATTTTTGCAACAACAAACTCAAGTAGCTTATGAGAAGTATTTGAATGAATCTTCAAGTGGAAGTTCATCTTCGAATGAATCAAATCCTTCTGTTAAAGCATGATGACCAATTTCAAAAGTCAAGACAATTGAGAAACAAACTGAGAAGAAAAAGGCGAAAGTCGGTAATAGTCCTAAACCCTTAAAAAATTATGTTTCTACACCTTTACATAATGATGTGGACTTAATTTATAGTCTCAAATCGAAAGTTTGCAATTGGGTTTTAGGTTCTTCATTTCATTCTATCTTTCAAACTAATTACCAAGGACCCAAACAGCCTTGGGTACCTAAATTCTTTCATTAAAAGCAGGTGCTATGTGACGAGCAATATGATGAAAAGTGGTACATTGATAGTGGTTTCTCTCGTCACATGACTGGAAAGAAGGAGAATTTACGTGATTATCGAAGTTTAGAGAATGCAGGAGTTGTGAAGTTTGGAAACAATCACAAATGTCAAGTGAAAGGATATGGTAAAGTCACGAATGGGAAATTTACTGCTAACAGAGTTGCATATGTCGAAGGTCTTCAACACAACTTGATAAGTGTTTCGCAACTTGTTGTGGACACTGTCATTCAAGTAGTGTTTAATGAAGAAGGAAGCATTATTTCAAATGTCAACATAAAAGAATTTTTGCTACAATCCAAAAGACATATTGACATGTTTACTCTCGACATCAATACCATTATTGGGAAACCTTTGGTGTTCTTGCTTTTGAAAGCTTCATCAGATGTTAGCTGGCTATGGCATTAGATGTTCTTACTTTTGAAAGCTTCATCAGATGTAACTGTATTAAGAACAACGCTCACATTCTTTCATGTTTTTGGTTGCAGGTGTTTTATCATGAATCTCAAGGATAATCTTTTGAAATTTCAATCAAAAGCTGAAGTAGGAATTTTCTTGGGCTATACTCATAATTTTGTTGCATATAGAGTGTTGAATAAACGAACATGAAAAGTGGAAGAAATGTTTAATCTCACCTTTGATGATTATTACGTTAGAAGAATCGATATATTTTTTGAGCACAAACCAATTATTAATGAATCAAATGTTGAATCTGAGATTCTTAATTTGACAGATTTTGATTATGATTTAATTTTTAGTGTTCCAGATAAGGCTGTTGATGCTGAAATTAATGCTGACGACAATCAAAGTCTGAAGCATCAAAGCATTCTGAAAAATTGACATTGACTCAAGATGATACAGATTTGAGTTCAACATTGAATTATCCAAGAAATAGCGAAAGTCTGCTAAATGATCAAGTGGAGGGGGAGCACTTGCATTCGTCGTCTCAAGTTGAGGGGGAGCATAAAGAATGGATGACGATGTTGAGGGGGAGCATCCTAATGAAGATAATATCGAGGGGGAGCAAAATGATCCTAACATGTCGAATTTTAATCAAAATGAAACTTTTCATGATTCGAATGATAATGTTTTGTTGCGGGATCTGAGAATGATGAAATTTTTGAAGATGCACCATTGGATTTTGATCCAGCATATTCACCATTGGAGAAATGGACAAGAAATCATCCAAAGGAACAAGTACTTGGAAATCCTCAAGACGGTGTGTTAACAAAAGCTCAACTATGTGCAAAGATTAAGGTACTTAATGCTCATCAAGAGTTTTGTATGTTTAATTTTTTTATTTCAAAAATTGAACCAAAGTTAGTTAAGGCTGCAATGGAACACTCAGATTGGGTTGTTGCAATGCAATCTGAATTGGCTGAATTCGAAAGAAACAAGGTTTGGAGGTTAATTCCTAAACCAAAAGATGTTTCGATTGTTGGGTTAAAATGGATATTCAAAAATAAATCAGAAAAAGATGGTAATATTGTTCGAAATAAGGCTAGGCTTGTTGTAAAAGGTTTTCGCAACAAGAAGGTATAGACTATGAAGAAACCTTTGCCCCTGTCGCAAGACTCGAGGCTGTTCGAATATTTTTAGCCTATGCAACGCATAAGGATTTTGATGTCTATCAGATGGATGTTAAATGTGCATTTCTAAACGGAGAACTAGAAGAAACAGTTTATGTTAAACAACCTTCAGGTTTTGTAAATAAAGAATATCCTGATCATTTTTATATTCTTGATAAAGTTGTGTATGGGTTAAAACAAGGGCCAAGAGCATGATATGCAACTCTTACCAATTTCTTAAAACAATCGAAATTTAAACAAGGATCAGTTGATCCCACATTATTTTGAAAGAAAGTTGGGAATCATCTTATGTTTGTTCAAATTTATGTTGATGATATTATTTTTGGCTCTACTAACCCTGCTTTGTCTAGAGAATTCGAAAATCTGATGAAAAGTCAATTTGAGATGAGTATGATGGAAAAAAATTAAAAATTTTCTAGGATTAAATATTCATCAAAGCAGAGAAGGAATTTTCATCAATCAAGAAAAATATACCAAGAATCTACTTGAAAAGTTTGGATTGACGAATAGCACAAAGTTACGAGTCCTAATGGCAGTTGAAACAAGGCTTACACATTTGTTAGATAAGCTTGTTGTTGATTTGACTTTGTACAGAAGCATGATAGGTTCAGTACTTTACCTCAGAGCATGTCGACCTGATATTATGTTTTCTGTTTGTAATTGCACCAGGTATCAGTCAAATCCTAGAGAACCACATGTAACTACAGTAAAGAACATTTTTCGATATCTCAAAGGAACAATTTCATTACGATTGTGGTATCCTTCGAAATCAGGATTTTTCATTCAAGCATTTTCTGATGCTAATCTGGGAGGTTGCAATCTTGATCGAAAAAGTACTAGTGGCGGATGTCAACTATTGGATGGGGAGCTTGTAAGTTAGCAATCGAAGAAACAAACCTACATTTCGATTTCAACAGTAGAACTAGAATACATGACTGCCGCAACTTGCACTTCTCAAATCATATGGATTCAAAGTCAATTGCATGATTATGCAATCAATATGAAGAAAATTCCTTTTTATAGTGATTCACAAAGTGCAACACATATTTGTCACAATCTTGTGCAACATTCGAAAACCAAGCATATTTATCTTCGTTATCATTTCATCAAAGATTATGTCGAGGATGGAAATATTGAAGTTTACTTTGTAAAGACAATTGATCAGTTTGATGATATCTTTACTAAACCATTAGATGAAAAATCGTTTGTTAGAATTTTGACATGGTTGGGGATGATGGATGCGAGTTCAGTTCCAGGAACTATTTCGAAAGAATAACTCACGAAAGTTAAGGAAAGGATGTCGATTAAGTAGGTATTGTTCATTGGTCAGAGGTTACTGTTCATAATCAATGCTTCGACATGCTTTGCTTTCGACATCATGCTGAGTGGCTATATGAAAATCTTTGCAAGTTTGGTACATTTACTTTTCTTATTTTTATTTTCAAAATTTTCTTTTGAATGTGATTTCTTTTCGAAAAATCAAAAATAACCAAAATTATTTTACTTTTGTTTGGTCTTCAATTTTGAAAAATCAAAAAAACACCAAAAAGATTTTCTTTTGTTTGTATTTGAAAATTCAAAAATCACAAAAAGATTTTCTTAATTTTTGTTATTTTCTTTTCTTAAATAAAAATACAAAAAGATTTTCTTGTTTTTGGTGTTCGTATTTCATATTGTTAACGTAGCTTTCAGCGAGGATCATCAATGGTTCATGCTTGCAGTTCAAGGGTCAGGTATATTTTCGAAAAACTTTGTACTAGTTAGGATGTCCTTAGAAGCATGCTGCAGCATGTCGACCCAAGCCTCCTAAGACTGAATGTGTGTTTTTGAAGCCTTAATGATGTTTTCACCACAAAAATTTCTTCCAAATCAGGCTGTATTCACATTAGTCATTGAGCTACCTTACTTTTCTCATTTGAGTTAAGAGTTTCTTGCCTGGTCCATACATAGCAGATGTACATTCGAATCTTTTACCCAATCTTTTTCATCTTCAAGTTCTTACACTTTCACACACAATGACATATATCCAACCGATTTTTGGGATCTAGACATATCCAAACTCTGTGTTTATGATCTAACATCACGAGACTGTGATGAATGTGAAAACCTAAATGTCAAACCAACTTAAGGAATAGATGGGGAACTTTGTTCCAAATTTAACGAAACATTTGTTTCAATACCAACCTTCGATATTCCAAATCATATTCTATTGTTTTGACTGGTCTTGATCAAATGTTCGAATCCCGCGACATTTATTAACCAACAGGATCCAACTAATATTTTGTTTTATTGAATATGATTTCCGTGTGAGTATCATTCGTTATCTTTGTCACTTCAAAAAGGTTTTCCAAAGCCTACTTGTCACTGACTACACTGGTCAAACAAGTAATTTAGGTTACAATTACTCACACTTATGTTAAGTGCTGATATGTAACGAAATCATAAACCACCCAAGAAGCTTATTAAAAAGAGGCCCTTCGATACTTCTTTACAAGTAGTTGATTGTAATTCACGGAACACCACATAAGCTGTTAGTCATCTCTCTTGATGAATAACGAAGCAATCTTTGACCGATATTTATCTGGCTTTATGTGTAACACCCATAAAATTCAGCCGATTTAAAACTTTTTAAATCATTTAAAACCATTCAATTATTACAATTTGTTTTCAAAATAGTTTAAACATCAGAGTTCCTAGGATTTATAATCATCAATCGGGGAAGTGTACGGTCGCGCCTTTGCCTACCCGCGGCCATCCGCTGAACCTGAAACAATAAACTCAAACTGTAAGCCCGAAAGCTTAGTGAGTTACCACAAAACTACCCATACATACAACAATACACACACAATAACAAACAACATACTATGGGTCCAATCATCCATCGGGATGGAATGCCCCAGGCCCTCAACCATTAGGTTGGAATGCCAACATACCGATACACTTCACATAACACATATACAACTAACAGCATGTATTGGGTCCACGGGTTCACATACTGGATTACCCCTGGGCCCACAGTGTGAGTCTGGATTGCCTTCCGGGCCCACAGCTCACATCTGGATTGCCATCGAGCCCACAGTACGAGACTCCCTCAGCTCGTATCTGGAATGCTCCTGGGTTTGTTGGTTACCGCACAGAGCAGTTTCTCCTCAACCCATCCCACATAATATGTTGACATATAACACAACTACTGCATATCCAGATAATCACACGCATCCAATGGTTGGTTATGCCGGGAATCTGACCATTCGTCGAGTTTTCCCCCTTCAACTCGACAAGTTCACACGCATCCAACAGTTGGTATGAATCTGGCCTGACTCGTCGAGTCACTCTACTGACTCGCCGAGTCCACAACAATCTTCATCTGACTCGCCGAGTTGTTCATCCAACTCGTCGATTCCATGACCATCTTCATATGACTCGTCGAGTCTAGTATGAGACTCGTCGATTCCCTTCAGTCCTTCATCTAAATATATGCTTTCTAAGCCATGCTAAGGCTCCATACTGTAGATCCAACTTCCCAAGGCATGCTTATCATGTAAAGTTGCAAACTTTACTTGCGTGCAAGGATCTAATGACTCAAAATGCCAAAACCAAGTTTGATATGGGGTTTTACACTTAATTAGGGGTTTATTCTTGCCAAAGCTGATAGCTTTATGGATTTAGAGACCAAGGAGAGTTTAGATCGGAAGTTACAACTTCAGATCTGAGCTCATACCCAAAAAAAATAGCTTCACAATATGCTAGAAAAGCCCAAAACTTTAACCAAATGAGATCTAGAATGAAATGAGGTCAAGGTAACAACTTGATACCTTCCAAAAGATACCATATGAGGTAGATATCAGATCCCCACAAGTCCTTTTCTCCTAGTCACTTGCTCTTCAAGTTCTTCTTACAAAGATACACCTTCCAAAGCTTTAAAACACACAAATAGAGCACACTCACACGAATTAGGGTTTCTGGACTCTCAAGAGGCTGCAAAGGAACTAAGGGAGGCTAATGGTCCCTTAAATAGGGTGCCAAACCTCGGAAATTAGAGTTTTACCCTCCAGCTCCAACTCGTCGAGTCTCTCTTCCGACTCGGCGAGTTGGTCACTTAAACACGTTGTCCAAACCCGCTGCTACTCGACGAGTCAGGCAACCGACTCGTTAAGTAGACCTTGAATTCATGCGAATTTATAACCATAAATGGGTATTCGAGAATCGGGGCGTTACAATTCTACCCCACTTGAACTAGAATTCGTCCTCAAAGTCTATTGTGGTGAACATCCTCGGATCATGCTCCCGCACTCTGCCTCCGGCTCCCACACCCACTTAGTGTTGGGTTTTGAGCAATCTAACACTTCCTAAGTGTGCATGCAACCCTAATAAACCTTGGATCTATGTTTGTCTAAATACATGCAAAATAATAATTTTCCAAGTTTCATAACCTATCTAACATGGCATGGGGTACTTTTAAACATAAAAGAGTTAGAAGAGATTACATACCTTTTTGATGAGATTGATTCTTTGGAGTTTGAGGGCCAAGCACCAATAGTGTGAATGCCTCAAATGGAATCACAAATCACCACAAACTCTTGGAAAACTTTGAGAGAGTACACACACACTTATATTTTCGGCCACACACAAGCATACACCTCTAGTGGCTATTTCATGCAACATAAGCATGCTTATATAGTCTGCATGGTTAGGGTGAAACCCTAATAACCCATGACCTTTCCTTTTCCAAGGATCCATGGGTTAAAAGCTCCATGGATCATCCATGGACTTCCATCCAAGCCTAGCCCATTAACAAATGAGTGTTAGCCCACACCATATAAAACAAATAGCCCATAATCTAATTAGTCTTCCTTTTAATCTCTAAATTAATTCATAATTAATTTAAGACTAAGACTAATTAAATAACATAACTTCATATTAATATATTATAACTTATAATATATTAATAAACATATGCGTATAACTCTCATAAGATTATCCATAAATAGTTCGGATGAAATGCAACCCAAATGGACCATGCCGGGTCGGGTCAAGTATATACCAAATAAGTTATGGACTTAGACACCTTATCCAACAGACTCCCACTTGGATAAGTCTAATAACTGTATTTGCCTATATAACTTCAGGAACCAACCAGCAATCGTAGCTCTCGAAAACTCCGTTGAACTATGAAGCGCCATTTTAAGACAAGTGATCATATAATCCTCTGTTCTCATGATATCAGCCGGACAAACACATGGAACTATGTCTTGCTTATTGTCTGGCAGTTGTTTCTCGATTTCCGATTTGTTTGACAAAGAACTTCACTGAACACATCGGTTTAGTTCTGACCGGTCCTGGTACATGGGTCAACACAAAATCATCGAGGGGCCCAGATATCGCATTTATTTCTATAAGGAACAGATAAACTTCGACTCATATGCTTGTTCTACTACTTGTTGAATTGTACACAAAGGCATGTTTTATAACATCAAGTTACTGATGCATTTACATGCAATCAATGCACAACCAACTCATAGGTAACAACTCATATCTCTAGGTTTGAAGATTTATATGATATTATCGTCTCACGATCACTCGAGATAAATTCCATGAAGTGATACAAGTGAGCATGGGTTTATACCAATACTCATAACTTATGAGTACTCATGAATGTTGCAGCAACCATTGCCATGTCTAAACACCTTTAGCCATCTACAAACCCAATTCATGACAATCTTGATTCATACCTACTTTCGACGTATGATCGATTGTGGAGGTTTGAATAAATTAATTATGTTGGAAGTCAAAATATGCAAAACGGAAACAATAGTAAATAATTGACAATGACAGTAACACTTTACTCATAAATAAATCACAAATTTTATTCATCATCAAACGTCGATTACATTTTACAAGTTTCAGGAAAACTATCTAATCTGTAAAACTAATATCGTCTCTCAGTCCGATGCTCCTCGCATGCTGAAAATGCTTAACCCTCGTCAGTCCCTTCGTAAGGGGATCTGCAGGATTCTCATCCGACGATATCCTCCTTGTCACGAGGAGTCCTTCTTCAATATTGTGTCTTATGAAGTGATATTTTCTGTCAATGTGTCGGGATCTGCCATGATCTCTTGGTTCCTTGGCTAAGGCAACCGCACTATTGTTGTCACAGAAAATCTCCATAGGTTCCTTAATAGCTGGTACAACTCCAAGGTCTCCGATGAAGTTCTTTAGCCATATTGCCTCCTTCGCTGCTTCACTCGTTGCTATATACTCTGATTCACAAGTCGAATCAGCCACCGTCTCCTGCTTGGAACTCTTCCAAGAAATTGCCCCTCCATTTAAGGTAAAGATCCAGCCCGAATGAGAGCGGAAGTTATCCCTATCAGTCTGAAAACTAGCATCACTATACCCTAACACTCTCAAGTCATCACTCCCACCAAGGGTAAGGATCCAATCCTTAGTCCTCCGCAGGTACTTGAGAATGTTCTTTACCGCGATCCAATGAGCCTTGCCAGGGTTCCCCTGATACCTGCTGACCATGCTCAAAGCAAAGGCCACATCAGGGCGGGTACAAGTCATAGCATACATGATCGAGCCAACAGCGGAAGCATACGGTAATTGGCTCATCTCAGCTATCTCTGCCTCTGTACTCGGACTCTGAGTCTTACTCAGTTTGGCATTGCTTTGGATCGGTAAATCTCCTTTCTTGGAATTCTGCATGTTGAACCTTTTCAACACCTTATCCACGTAGGTACTCTGACTAAGTCCAATTAGTCTTTTACTCCTTTCTCTTAATATCCTTATCCCTAGGATATAGACAGCCTCCCCTAGGTCCTTCATAGCAAAGCACTTCCCAAGCCAGGACTTGACCTCCTGCAAGGTTGGGATGTCATTTCCTGTAAGTAGTATGTCATCCACATACAGTACCAAGAAGCTAACTATACTCCCACTAGCTCTGACATACACGCAAGACTCATCTTCACTTCTCGAGAAGCCAAAATCTTTTACCTTCTCATCGAAACAAAGATTCCAGCTACGAGATGCTTGTTTTAATCCATAAATGGACTTCTTAAGCTTGCATACTCTATTAGGGTACTCTGCACTGACAAAACCCTCTGGCTGATTCATGTACACATCCTCAACCAACTTTCCATTAAGGAAAGCGGTTTATACATCCATTTGCCATATTTCATAATCATGAAATGCGGCAATGGCTAGCATAACCCTAATAGACTTAATCTTTGCTACCGGCGAGAAGGTTTCATCATAATCAATACCTTGAGTTTGAGTAAAACCCTTCGCAACCAGTCGAGCCTTATAAGTATGCACTTTTCCTTCCATGTCGGTCTTCTTCTTGAAGATCCATTTGCACCCGACTGTTTTACGGCCTGGTACATTGTCAACCAAGTTCCAAACTTGATTGTCATACATGGACTGTATCTCACTGTCCATAGCCTCCTTCCATTTAGCAGACTCCGGGCCTGCCATGGCTTCCTTAACACTGCTAGGTTCATCCAAATTTACCAGTGTACTATCACTGATAAACGTATCACCTTCCGTAGTAATATGAAAGCCATAATAAAACGAAGGTGTGTTCCTAGCCCGTGTGGAACGCCTCGGAGGTACAGACATGTCAGCTTGCTCAACAGGAGTTCCCTCCTTAGGTTGATTGCTAGTGTCTGAGGTTCCTTCACCAATTGCCTCTTGAATTTCTTCAAGATCAATTTGCCTCCCACTGTCTCCTTGGCTTATAAATTCTCTCTCACGAAAGACCCCTCTTCTTGCTACAAAGACCACATTCTCACTGGGTCTGTAGAAGAGGTAACTGAAGGATTTCTGTGGGTAGCCGATGAAAATACACCTTTCACTTCGGGGTTCGAGCTTATCATGAGTCTCACGCCTCACGAAAGCTTCGCAACCCCAAATATTGATGTGGTCTAAATTGGGAACCTTCCCAGTCCACATCTCATGAGGTGTTTTGGTAACCTTCTTTGTAGGGACTAAATTAAGGATACGGGCGGCAGTCTCTAAGGCATACCCCCAAAAAGAGATTGGTAACGAAACTCAACTCATCATAGAGTGAACCATGTCCAACAAGGTTCGATTACGCCTCTCAGCTACACCATTCAGCTGTGGTGTCCTAGGAGGAGTCAATTGTGAGACAATCCCACACTCCTTAAGATAGTCAAGGAACTCGGTACTAAGATACTCACCACCTCGATCGGATCGAAGCATCTTAATGTTCCTGCCCAATTGATTTTCTACTTCCTGTTTGAATTCCTTAAACCTTTCAAAGGTTTCTGACTTATGTTTGATTAAGTAGACATATCCATATCTACTAAAATCATCAATAAAAGTCACATAATACCGATTAGCATCCCTTGTGGTGGTTTTGAATGGCCCACATACATCAGTATGTATTAGGTCCAACAAACCCTCACCCCTTTCACAAGTTCCAGTGAAGGGTGATTTTGTCATCTTTCCAAGTAGACAAGATTCACAACTATCATCTGATTTAAGGTCGAATGATTCCAAGACTCCACTCTTTTGGAGTTGGCCTATGTGTTTCTTGTTTACATGTCCAAGACGACAATGCCACAATGATGCTTTATCTAGGCTAGTAGAAGAATCAATATACAACACATTATTTCCTAAGTTGTCTACAATCGACATAGTTTCATACACACCATCACAAGGTAACGCTTTAAAATAAAACACATTTTTAAAGAAAGCATTAATACCACCACATTCATTATCAAACGAAAAGGTAAAACCTTGTTTGTACAAAGCATGAAAAGAAATAATATTCCTCGCCATATCAGACGAGTACACACATTTATTCAAATCTAATTTTAACCCATTATTAAGCAACAAAGTATAAACTCCAATATTGGAAACAGGTGAAGCCTTCCTATTCCCCATGATCAAGTTTATCTTCCCGTGCTCCACATCCTCACTTCTTCTTAGGCCCTGCAAATCAGAACATATGTGAATACCACATCCTGTATCAAGCACCGAAGAGTTAGAATATGTTGAGTAATTAGACAATATAGTGTAAATACCTGCATGGGTGGGTTTCACCTTCCCATCCTTTAGATCCTGCAAGTACTTAGCGCAGTTTCGCTTCCAGTGTGCCTTTTCATGGCAATAAAAGCATTCAGCATCCTTGGGAATGGCAGAAGGAGTGACATAACCGCTCTTGGTCTTCGATGAGGAGCCTTCAAGAGACTTTCCCTTGGTACCCTTCGAAGGGTGCTTCCTCTTTTTCCCTTTGCCTTGCCCGATAGCTAAAACAGGGGTAGATGTTGGAGTAGGAGTAGTAGAGGTAACAACCGCCTTGCCCTTAAGACCGGATTCAGCGGTCTTCAAGAGTCCTTGAAGCTTGCTGAGGGTAACTTCCTCCTTGTTCATATGATATTTCATACGAAAATGGTCATAACAAGAAGGTAAGGAGTGCAAAATGATGTCAATTGCCAACTCCTCAGGGATGTTCACATTCAGCTTCAGCAAACGGTCCACATATCTTTGCATCTTTTGCATGTGAGCCGTGACGGAATCACCGTCCTTCATGCGGGTAGTTATTATGGAGGAGATTATTTCATACCGCTCCTGACGAGCACTCTGATGGTACCTTTCCATCAGATCTTGGTGCATCTCAAAAGGGTAGAAATCTTCATATGACTTTTGGAGCTCGGCTATCATCGTGGCCATCATGATACATGCCACCTTAGTAGCATCTCTCTCATGTGTCCTGAATTCAGCGATCTCCTCAGGAGTAGCAGTAGACTCATCAAGCTCTTTTAACTCCTTATCGAGGACATATTCCTTGTCCTCATAACGAGTAACCATCCTGATGTTCCTAATCCAATCCATGAAGTTGGAACCATCAAAGATGACTCTCCCACAAAGATTCATGAGAGAGAAAGAACCAGTTGGGTTAGAGCCCGAAGCATTAGTGTTGGAAGACATCTGAAAGAAGAAAGCAAGTTTAGATTAGATATATAGAATCCTTAATAAGACACCCAAATGTCATATTAAGGCTAGGACCCAATCACAATATACTATACTTAGAAGAGGGATGTCGTAATCTAAGTAATAATATATTTGAAAGGTAGGTGAATGACGATTCACCAATTTCCACCATGAAAAACAAAATGTATTATTAGGTTTTAATTGGATTTGAAATTCCTAGATTCTTTTGAGATTCATTGAACTTTTCAATGGCATGTTTCAATCTCGATTGTGCCGTTCAAGTTTTGTGACTGGGATGCCGAGGATCACAAAACAAGGTGTGAATAACCATGCTAATTCACTTGGTACCCTTAATATTATCACCTAATCAATGTGCCGGTTAACCACACACGCTCCATTGATCTATGACAAACATTAAGTCACCCTTCGTGATCCTTACTAGTCCAAGTTAGTGTGCCCGTTAACCACACACGCTCCACCAACGACTTGGTAAGATACAAAGTGTGAATTCCATGGACTAGCACCATGTTCACATTTTTCCTAAAATAACTAAGATTGGGAATTAAAAAGGTTTAGTTACTTTATAATAATCATTATACTTTTAATGAGGATTTAAAGTCATTGTCCTACCCGTTCGGCTAACGACCCTCCACCAGTCAAGCGAGCGGTGGGTGAGAGTGGACACCCATTAAGTCGCCATTTTATAGGCAACAACCTTATACCCACCTTATAGACCGGCTTCGTGAATGAGGCCTACTAACGGTAGAACGACTTATTCTTATACATATATATATAATAATTAACCATTAATGTTATAAATAGTATAAGGGTTGAATTTTAACTATTAAAACTCTAAGGGTTGGAATTAAAGTTTATTAAAGTGTGTGAAACTTTACAAATTCCAAAACTTGAGGGAAAGTTTTGTAACTATCCAAAACTTTTCATTTCATAACTTATGAATTAAAGGTTCATAAAAATGAAGACTCTTCATTTTCATGTAACTTATGTGTTTAAATGTGTGTGTTAAAGAAAGTGACCTTTGGATATCCATAACTTGAGGACAAATTATGGACTCCATTAAAACACATAAATGATCAAGAATTAATTCTAAACAATTCAGCAAATAATTCCTATCATCTTCTAAATTCATAAGAACATGAACATGATCATCAAAATTTCAAGAATTATATGAGCACATAAAAATCATGGAATTTTGATATATGCTATTGTAAATGGATTAGAACAACCATTACACCAACTAAAATAAGTTTTAAAACACCAAAACAGTTTAGGGTAATGTTTCTAGTCCATTTCCAACAGCTAAAGTCGAAAATCTGCACTCTGTCGCTCCTACTCGTCGAGTGCATGAACCTACTCGGCGAGTAGGTTGAAGATACACATGGACGCGGCGAGTCCCCCCATGGACTCGGTGAGTTCATCAGACAAACAGCAAGTTTTTCGACTTTTTCAACTATTTTGCATCAAGTATCAAACAAGCAAGCCTAGGCTCTGATACCACTGTTGGGTTTTGAGCAATCTAACACTTCCTAAGTGTGCATGCAACCCTAATAAACCTTGGATCTATGTTTGTCTAAATACATGCAAAATAATAATTTTCCAAGTTTCATAACCTATCTAACATGGCATGGGGTACTTTTAAACATAAAAGAGTTAGAAGAGATTACATACCTTTTTGATGAGATTGATTCTTTGGAGTTTGAGGGCCAAGCACCAATAGTGTGAATGCCTCAAATGGAATCACAAATCACCACAAACTCTTGGAAAACTTTGAGAGAGTACACACACACTTATATTTTCGGCCACACACAAGCATACACCTCTAGTGGCTATTTCATGCAACATAAGCATGCTTATATAGTCTGCATGGTTAGGGTGAAACCCTAATAACCCATGACCTTTCCTTTTCCAAGGATCCATGGGTTAAAAGCTCCATGGATCATCCATGGACTTCCATCCAAGCCTAGCCCATTAACAAATGAGTGTTAGCCCACACCATATAAAACAAATAGCCCATAATCTAATTAGTCTTCCTTTTAATCTCTAAATTAATTCATAATTAATTTAAGACTAAGACTAATTAAATAACATAACTTCATATTAATATATTATAACTTATAATATATTAATAAACATATGTGTATAACTCTCATAAAATTATCCATAAATAGTTCGGATGAAATGCAACCCAAATGGACCATGTCGGGTCGGGTCAAGTATATACCAAATAAGTTATGGACTTAGACACCTTATCCAACACTTAGACCCTCTTTGGTGCTCCTAGTGTATCCTCACCAAAGGTACCTCCTTGTCCCGCAAAACCTTCACCCTTCTCTCCAGAATGGCCACAAGCCTCTCCACAAAATCTAGGTGCTCACCGACCTGATGTCATCCAACGATACTACCGCCTCCTGATCCATGACGCACTTTTGCAAGTGTGAATCATGAAAGGTGATGTGAATCCCAGTAGGACCTTTTCCCTTCTTCCCGAGGCGAACCCTTTTGTGCTGACATGACATTTTTCCCACAATATCATACAATAATCAACCCACTAAAACACGAACACTCATGCCTGGCCCAATCAGCCTCGGGCTGGAATGCCAGGCATGCCTACGACGGGTCCAGTCATCCCTAGGATGGAATACCCTCGCATCCCACACATGTTTGGCCCAATCAACCCTCGGCTTGGAATACCAACATATCAAGTCCAATCAATAATAGGGTTCGGTCATCCTTAGGATGGAATAACCTAGATTGGAATGCCTCTCTGAACATAACTCGGGTATACTCATAACTGGAGATCCAAGGATCTATCCTTACATCTCGTCCACCATCCTCAGATTTGTCACAACCGAGTGTAACTCCCCCGAATCTTCAACAATACATCCAACCCGAACGCACCCCTATGACTGGAATACCCTTACGTGGTCCTCAGCATAGGTATGGATTGCCTCTGAGCCCACAACATGAGTATGGTATGCCCTCCCCGACCCTCAGCTCATGACTGCAATGCTCCCGATGACCGTTCGACACTACTGTCATCACTTCAGTTGCCTAATACTCCGACCCCGCCGATATCCACTCCCTCCACCACTTGAAGGGCCTAATTGACGCTCCTCTCATCAACGAACAACATAACGATACAAAAACTACTACATGAATCCCGAGTCATATACCCACTTTAACTCTTTCTGCTACCATATGACGTTTCTCAAGCAAAGTCGAAACCTCCTTGGTCCCAACTTGTCTGCCCACAACCCGAACATCGGAGACCTCACCGATTACTGAGCCAAAACACACACACAAACAGTAGTCCCACGCGTCTTCTTAAAAAGAAACCGACTGGATGGACTTGCTTCCACGCCCTGCCACAAACTCCTACCAACACAATGAACATTACATAACCCACGTCAGCCTTACATCCTACCTGATCTTAGTGACCCATCTTCTCCTTACTTTAGACACGCTATGGCTCTATCACAGATGAAACCAAGCCAAGACACCTCATAATAACTCAACCATCATCAACATACCTACCACTATCGGCGAACCAGTACGACACTCATATCTAACCCATATCACCCCTTCTGGTTGGAATACCAATCATACCTAACCAATTCCATTATCGTTCTAAAATTCTCAAAGGTTTGTTGGCCTACCGCCACAACCCTATCGCTCCCTTTGAGCCTCCGTGCCTATGACTTACAGTCAGCCTGCACCGGGTATCTTGGCCTATTGCATAGAGAAGGACCACCTCAACCCCATCCAAATGCCATAGATGATCATGAGAAAAACCTAACACGGTTCCAAGAACCTGAATAACAGGGTATTCTAATCCCATACCTGCCCAAAACATTTGAATACCCATTCGGATCCACTCTCAGTCCCCAACTGGAGTATTACCCGATCCAAGAAGATGAAACCTCGGAGACACTCTGAACTGATGAGATCACCAAGATCCTTTGAACTTCGTCCGATCTATAATAACAACTTCCAATCAAACTAAAAAATTCACCGGAGTCATCAGCCTACTCCAACAACATGCTCAATACTTGGGGACAGACCTGTTGATTGCTATAGCATAGCAGCATACTTAATACCCATACATAGATCTACAAGCACATACAAAGTCTTTAGTATGACTGGACCGCCTCACCAGGACTTCAGCCTGTCTGGACCGTTCTAAACTATTGAGTATCTGCTTAGACCAACCCTCCTGGTGATCCTTCCCATGCAAACTGTTCTCACCCATTTGGGGTTCCGAACTCCTGATCCATTTCATGGGCTCAAACTCCGGCTGAACCCTAGGCCTCATGCCGATCGTCCACTCTCTCGAAAATTTGTGGTCTTCCACATACGTTGAATATCCCATGCACCCGAGCTGAATGCACAGTTGAGCCCTGACAGCTAACAAAACCCTCAATCTATCGATCCAAAAATCCTCAGAGTCGAGCACACCCTCAACCGAATACTCGAACTGAACTCGATTCTTGACTAGAACTCCAACTTGGTTCCCAACTTCTGATATCAAGCACCCAGAAGACTTGTTCTTATGCTGGGGAGTCTTGCCAAACTCCAATCAACACAACCATCAAACCAAGAAGCCACTAGGGCCTCCATTCTCCTTGTCGTGATGTGAAACTTATCCCTGTTTCAAAACCTCTCCCACTTCCGCATCTCGGTGTAACACTCCCCCACTTAGATTCGACTAAGCCATCATAATTGTAACATCTGGATATCCAGGTATCATAATTTTAATATTTGTTTTGAGATGAGAAGAGGGACTTGACGAGTTGGCGCATGAACTCATCGAGTAGGATCGCGACTGATGACTCGGATTAATGAATGGACTCGACGAGTCGGAGAGTCGACTCGACGAGTCCATGTTGTGAACAGAAACCCTAATTCCTTGGGGCAGTGACCTATTTAAAGGACCTTATGGCCTTCATTTGTGGCCAGACACCCACTTGAGAAACTCTATCGAACCAGAGAGCATAGAGAGTGAGGGAATGAGCTAATTTCATCACCATTAGTGCATTCTTGCAAGAAGGAAGGAGGGGATTCAAAGCTAGGCTGATTGAGGAGCTCATATCTACTATCACTTCACCAAAGGTTGTTGTTTGAGGTATGAATCCATGCCTATTTTCGTGTATATAGTGGATCCCATGAATCTAGGGTTTCTTTACCCCTTCTTTAGTTGGAATATTGGGCATGTGGAGTCCCATTGAGGAATAGACTTTACATCTGGACCTTGAGAGGTCCAGAGAGTCCCAATCATCTAGCTTTATGCAGTCCCATGAGAGTTTTGAGTCTAGGTTACCATTTTATGAGTTATTTAATCAAATAGAGCCATATGTGTGATGCATGAACGTAAAGATAGGACCTTTACATGACTTTTGGGTGTTGGGAGGTCAGATCTATAAGTTAGAGAAACGGATCTGACCTCAGAAAGTCGTTTGAGCATTGTCATGGAGGAAACTCGCCGAGTCCATGAGAGGACTCGACGAGTCGGATCATGTTGCTCCGCGATTCGTGATTAGTGTCGAGCAAAAGGTTAACTCGACGACTCGAGTGAGGCCTTAGGAGGGTTCAGAGGACACGCAAGGACTCGCCGAGTCACCCGAGTGCACTAGACGAGTCTGGTCAAGGTTGGATCGTTGACTGGTGTTGACTTTTAGGGTTTCGTCAAAGTATGGTCTTTTGGACCATTAGAAGGGTAAAATGGTCTTTTATCCGTCTGAAAGAACATAGGGAGGGATTGGTCTAGCCTTGAGAGTCATTATTGATTTGAGATAATTACTTTATGTAATTAGGCGGGGGCTAGGTCATTGTTTCGAGTTCGGGGATTCGAGCACGTGAGTTACTAGACATCATACGAGGTGAGCCTTCTCACTATACCTTACCTAGGAAGGTAATTATGTGTGACCAGAAGGTCTTATGTGCTATGACGAGTATGTGTTATATGTTTCTATGTGATGTGTATATGATATGTATGTTGTGAGTTGTATGATATGGGCCGGAAGGTCAACAGGGTATGGACCGGAAGGTTAGCAGTGGAGGGACCGGAAGGTCAAGATGGTGTGGACCGGAAGGTCTACTCAGATTATGGGACCGAAAGGCCCCTGAGACACATTGACCGGAAGGTCTCATAGAGCTATAGCCTCGAGTGGCTTATGTGTTGTATGTGGTATTTTGGGTAACTCACTAAGCATTTATGCTTACCGTGTCCTGTGATATGTGTTTCAGGTACCAGCGAGGATCGTGGGAAGGCACTGACATGATCTATACACACTGATGGAGTATTTTGTATTATGTATTTGAGATTCTGGGATATGTTTTTACTGTGATAACAGTTGATACACTTGAGTTTTGAAATTACTTTATGAGATGTGTTAGGTTTTAAAAATGAAAAATTGTTTTCAAAATTTACGTCGTTACAATAATACAGGAAAATTGGAGGATTCCCAATCCTTCTTACTTTCCAACGACTGATCTGATGACAACCAACTCTTTCCCACTAGTGCTCCATTACTAGATAGTCCCAATTGATCACACACTTCTAAGAACCAGATGAACACTTCCTGAATCCCAGAGAAACCGACAACCACTAATGTTTAAATGACCCCACACTCATGTCCTGAAGACCATAAGATAAATGCTCCAACTAATACCTCGGCAACGAACCACTTCCCTTGGCGTTTTCATCCGTCAATAACGAATGGTTGCTAAGACCATTGAGTCCTGACAATGCTGAATACCCATCCTGTGAAACCCTGTCCGCAGACTTCCCACATAATACCCCTTTTTCCAAAGGTATTCCAATAATCTTCACGCTCTCGGGCTTTAGAATCATTCTCTTCAGGGTTCGCAACCTGACTCACTTACCAGCTCAAATGTCCATAGCTGAACTACAACAGCTAAAACAACCTCTGCCCAAAATCGGGCTGCAACTACTCCCGAGACATAATCTACGATCCCAAAAGTGCAATAGATCGCACAATTAATCCTTACCATCCGATCCAAGGCGAACCGGACTCCACACTAACTTATGCCACGTCGACCAACCTGCGCTCACCGGCACTGAAATAATGTTCCCAACCTTTGCAACCAACTGACCCCAAACTGGAAGACAACCTGCCCCTGGGTCACAAGCCTGCTCACTCCTTCGAGCTCGAAAAACTGATAGGGCACAATCCTTGCCCTACAAAACAAGAATCCAATCCATAAATTAACCATTCCACTTCCAGCTGCAAAACCCCAGCTGAACATAACCATCACTCCTTTCCGGAGTTCCCGTGACCCACATTCCGGCCTTGAGCAAAACCCCCGAGCTTCAAATCTAGAAACCCACGTGCTAGCCTCTCCCTGTAACGACCCAAAAATCACGACTAAAAATTTCTTTAAAAACATTACTAATATCATATTTATAAAAATGTGTCATAGATCATAACATAATTTCTTGAGTATTAATTTAAAACATAATATCATTATCAGAGTCAAACATTCCCAGGCTAACTGACTATGGTGTGTGCACTATAATCTTTCCGAGCTCCTCTTTTGAAAACTGAGTACCTGAAACCAAAACTGAAAACCGTAAGCACGAAGCTTAGTGAGCTCCCCCAAACTACCACCTACCATGCAATAACATATAAAGCACATACTGGGGCCTTTCCCCCTCCATCGGACCGAAGTCCGAAGCTGACTGACTGGGGCCTTGTCCCCTACATCGGACCGAAGTCCGAAGCCGACTGACTGGGACCTTGTCGCCTACATCGGACTGAAGTCCGAAGCTAACTGACTGGGACCTTGTCCCCTACATTGGACCGAAGTCCGAAGCTAACTGACTGGGACCTTGTCCCCTACATGGGACCGAAGCCCGAAGCTAACTGACTGGGACCTTGTCCCCTACATCGGACCGAAGCCCGAAGCTAACTGACTGGGACCTTGTCCCCTACATCGGACCGAAATCCGAAGCTGACTGATCATAGCATCACATATCAATTAGCATAAGCACATAACTCCTGTCTAAGCCACGGAGGCGTCAAACATACTAACTACTGCATTGGACCGAAGCCCAAAAACTACTGCTAACTGAACGGGTCGGCATTGTGGCCTTAGACCCGTTCCTACTGGAAGGAAACTCACCTGAGACTGCTGAACTAGTGCTGCTAATCCTTTTGACTGCTACCTGACCTCTGACTCTGAACTGCTGCTCCACTAGCTCCTCGGGCTACCAATGTCAATATAACACTTAGTCCAACTGACCTCCAAAGGTCAACTAGGTCAACTCTGGTCAAGGTCAAAATCCTGGACAAAGTCAACCTTCCAGGTCAACCCTACTCTCCGAGTCCACCTAATAACTCGCCGAGTTCATATGCTCAGGGTCTTTCTATTCGCGACTCGACTCGCCGAGTCAGTCCATAACTCGCCGAGTCAACTATTCCCGAGTCTTGACCTGTCTAACTCGCTGAGTCTCCACCCGACTCACTGATTCGAGTTTCAACTCAAAGGGTTTGGGGTTTCACGACCTGACTCGCCAAGTCCAAGAATAGACTCGTCGAGTCCAAGGCAATCTTCAACCAACTCGTCGAGTAGTTCTTCCAACTCGCCGAGTTCATGCCTAACTTCATCCGACTCGACGAGCTGTTCATCCCACTCGTCAAGTTCCTCCTCATCTTCAAGCTACTCGTCGAGTCCACTCGAAGAACTCGCCGAGTCCCATCATATCTACATACATGCAGAGGACTTTAGAGTCATGCATGGACTCCAAACTGTAGATCCACACTTCTAAAGCCTATTCCTTACGTAAAGTGGCAAACTTTACGTGTAGCTAACGAGATCTAGGCTCAAATCACTATAAACTAGGGTTTGAGACAAAGGGGCTCAACAATCAACCCATAGACTGATGCTTTATGATTCCCCAGGCCAAGATACACATAGATCTGAAGTAGCAACTTCAGATCTGGGCTTCTAACTCGAAATAGCTCATAAACTTGTCCTAAAAGTCCCAAATCCCAAGATAAAGGTTGATCTATATGCAAAAGAGGGAAGGTTGCAACTCATTACCTTCAAATGCTCTGGAAAACCTCACAAGCTCTGGATCTTCTGCCAATTCTTGAATCCCCAAAGAGTGCCTTCTTCCTTCTTCCTTCAAATCACCCAAATTGGCAAGAAATCTTGATTGAACAACAATGGAGGCTTAGGGTTTCTGGTTCTGGACTATAGGGCCGCAAATGAGCCCTAAGAAAGAGATTAATCTTAAATAGGGTACCAAGTCCCAAAATTAGGGTTTCCCAACCCAGACCTGACTCGCCGAGTACACTTTCCGACTCGCCGAGTCGGTCACTTGCTTTACACCTGGATCCCGCTCCGACTCGCCGAGTTCCTCCCTGGACTCGACGAGTCAACCCTCTTTAACTTAGAGTTTTTCCTTTCCTTTCTTGACCTTTCTGATTTCGGGTGTTACAACTCTGCCCCACTTAAACTAAACTTCGTCCTCGAAGTTTGCTATGGCCAACCGTCCTGCGAACTGCCTTTAGCTCTCTGACTGGGAAAACTAACACCCTTTTGTCCATCACTCTAGCCACTCACAATGCTGGTCACTACTGCTGGTACATACTGAATCCTTCTCTTTTCCCTAATTTCCTCAACGTTACTTCCTCTGACTAAAAATTTTGTTGCCCCTCGTCCGCCTACCGGATGTACTGAGACTACCGTGGTCTAACTAATCTACCGATATCTGAGTTACCGGACTCCCACCGGTCACTACACTCCATCGCAATCTCCTAGTTGCTCCCAGCGACTCCGGAAGATACTTCGACTATCGATAATTGTTCTATCCATTCTGCCATCCATACTGAATCGATGCTGCTGGAACCAGCCTACTTATCTCTCATTTGACTACTAACTCGAGCCTTCCATCCTGAAAGAAAAGCTACCTGCCTAGCTATCCTTACAGATCACTTATACTTGGCAGAAGGTTCAACTGATCCTGCTGAGAGGGACTTGCCATATTCAAATCAACCAACTATACTGTCAGCACTTGCATTCCAACACAAATACTAATACTGTCCAAAACTCTGAAACTATCCAAACACTGAACTGCCTGCAATACTGAACATGCCTGAAACACTGAGCTGCCCGAAACACTGAACTGACTGAAACAATGAACTGCCCGAAACACTGAACTGACTGACACACTATGTTCCAACTCAACTGTGGAGTCAAAGGACTCCTTACTTAGTCGCTCTCACGACTTCTGAATGAAATCTTTCTTTGGAACTAGTTTCCACTAGTTATCCTGTCACTGATGCTCTAACAACCTTCCGATCCAATCGATCGGGCCCATACGTCACATCCTGACATCATCAATTCCATGACTAAGAACATGATGGCTCCCAGACTGACGGTAGCCCTTAACATACCCGAGCCCCAACGGTCCACTGCTACTCTGATCTCATAACTGATGTGACGATCTATAGCCAAATTGTTGACTTAGCCATAACTGATCCATTTGGGAAATCCGAAATCTAACCCGTGGATTCCCATATCCTCACTGCTACACCCAAACGGGTGGGAATTACTGCCTTCCCGCGTTCAACAACGTGCTCATGCTGCCTACCAATCTGATAAAAATCACGGCTACACCCGCGGACTTACAACTCTCCAATACTATCTGGCTGCTAATGAATGCTACGGCTACCCCCGTAGACTTTCAACACTCCGCTACTATCTGACTGCTAGTGAATGCTACGGCTACCCCTGTAGTCTTACAACACTACTACTACTATCTGACTGCTAGTGAATGCTACGGCTACCCCCGCAGACTTACAACACTACTACTACTATCTGACTGCTAGTGAATGCTACGGCTACCCCCGCAGACTTACAACACTCTACTACTATCTGACTGCTAGTGAATGTTACGGCTACCCCCGTAGACTTACAACACTACTACTACTATCTGACTGCTAGTGAATGCTACGGCTACCCCCGCAGACTTACAACACTCTACTACGATCTGACTGCTAGTGAATGCTACGGCTACCCCCGCAGACTTACAACACTCTACTACGATCTGACTGCTAGTGAATGCTACGGCTACCCCCGCAGACTTACAACACTACTACTACTATCCCGAGGACATCCTGAATATCCCTAGTCCCGCTAGTGATTCCTCATCCTGATTCCTCAAAACCAGCCCTCAGTCCTTGAATATTGCATCATCCTCAACATCTTATATCCTTGATATACTTAGCGCTTCGTCGAGGAGCTCTTCGGCTTGGTTCCCAAACCAACCGTCTACTAATCCGGATACAAGAAGCTATTGTTGGGAAGTTTCCAAACTCCCAACTCCCGAATCTACACGATCCTGCATGCTGACTCAGTCACTGGCTACTAATACGAAAAACATCTCTTGTTAACCGTTCTCAGGATCCTCATTTCGACTCACTTGAGCCCTGCAGGTGGTCCTCCAACCCTGGATTCCCAACCAGCTTCTAACCATCTCAATTACATGAACTAACTGCTGGGAAAGTTCTCGAACTCCCAATTCTGAACTTCTCAATCCATCCATCACTGTGCTACTATCTTTTCTTCTCAGAGGCCGCGCACTTATTCTGGGTCTACGTGGCTCTTATCCTTGTATACTCGGAGGGTTCTCCCCCACTTCGATCCTGCTAGTTCCTTACTGCTCACTGGTCGAAAGGATTTCCATCCTTCCTTCCATTAAAAGGGTGATATGCTGTCCGCCGACGTCTACCCTTGCCAGCGCTCCAACTAACTCTTACCAGATCCGCACCCTTCTTGCTATCAGACTGAGCACCCTTCGATCCCTAACTGTATTTTCTTTAGGGACTACATCCCGAGAACCTGCGTTTGGGGTGCACATCCCCAACCCACTTCCTTACTGACCGCTAGCTACTCCACTAAAAACTCTGGGTTATCACTACTGAAAATATAACTGATCATTACCCGACTAACGCCTTTCGCAAGTAGTAAGG
The DNA here is from genome assembly GCF_002870075.4 of Lactuca sativa. Lineage (NCBI taxonomy): Eukaryota > Viridiplantae > Streptophyta > Magnoliopsida > Asterales > Asteraceae > Lactuca > Lactuca sativa. The sequence continues at coordinate 153,089,491 of NC_056630.2, read as the reverse complement.
CACTACTGCATCTTACACATACATGCTACAGTTACTGCATCCGAAATAACCTGATCTAGAGGGGACGACCTCCAATTCACCATTCTAATTCCAAGGTATGCAGATGGCATAAAACTCAGTCACAAGCAGGTAGTATAATACCCCAACACTTAAGCTTTTCGATAACAATGCAGCAACATAACAATAATATCACAAATAATAGTTGACAGAAAAGTAAAAGTTACATACCTCTGTTACTCAGTGCTGCTCGAATCCCTGCTGAAATCTACCGGAAAACTCGGCTCCGAGCCATAGGTGCCCTTGCCCGGCCCTGACGACGGTTGGCGGCACTCGAAAGTCCCAGGGGCAGGAGCTGGCACCTGCCCTGCTGTATACAAACTCGGACAGTGGGCCTTCTTGTGGCCCCTATGACTGCAATGGAAACATAACGGATCAAGTCCCTGGGCGATGGTAACAACACAGTCTCTGCTAAAATGACCAATCTGGCCGCACTTGAAACATCTAGCATCGCCACCACTTCTACGCCTACACACACCCATGTGCGTCCTTCCGCACTTCCCGCATCGACTGCGGCTCTGATAGTTCCTCGTCCTCAAATCTGAACCCTTGAGCCTCTTACCCGAACCTGTGGCTACCTGAGTCTCATCCATTTTCCTCTTCCTTTTCGACTCCCCGCCCGACTCTCGCTCCTGCGTTACCCCACCGGCAACGCCCATCAACCGAACAACAGTTGTCTGATCCTGGAGCCTCGCGATCAATCTATCAGTGATCCTCACAACCATGTCGGGCAGATCCTCGCGAATGGCTCGCGTAACCTCCTCAACTATCCAATCATGCAAAGGTCTCTCTTGGAGACAGGGTGCCCCACTCACTCCTGTCCCCTGATGGTAAAAACTAGAAATGGGATCTCCTTCCCTGATGGATCCCCAAACTTCACAAGAATCGGGATCTAGATGAGCCCCAATCCGTCCTGAAACTATCTCGGCCTTAAAGGCCTCAAGATGACTGTCCATGAGCTCCACAATGGCCTCTCTACCCGAACCGAAAATCACTGGAGTCTGGTCAATGATGTTGCGCATGATCTCTGCGGAAATGAAATCCTTCATCTGATCATCAAGCTGCCCGGCTCCAAAGCCCGAGCCAGATCCCTCCTCGATGCCTGAACTGCTAACTGGTAGCTCGCGCAATATCACCATGCTGAAAATATAACAATTCTTGATCAATTTATACACTACTGCTGAGGGATCTCTCACACACTCTACTAGTTCCTTGGTTTTTGCCTTGGCCCCTCTTGAATGGAGTACGGATCCTCTGCTTTCAGTAGTATGGGTCCATACTACTTTCCACATCTATCCGTACTTTCCTCAAGAGTTACCTCAACTCCACCAAGTCCCCTTTACTCTTCTACTGATCTCTGCTATTCTCATCCTAGGCTTGCCCTAGGGAAATCTCTGACTCTACCCAAACAGTCCTCAGCTGCTGAAGGCCTCCTTGTAATGCCAATTAGCCACCACCTGAATACCATCATATGTGACGAGGCTCAGATAATCCTTCAAGTAAAAGACTCGTCCCTACAACGGTTGGACTCAAACAAGAGCTGCGCAATAGGGCCAAATCCAGCACTCTGAGATTATTCAACCCTGATCACATGTGGTGTGACGTATTCACCTAATGGCTAACTCCCATCACTCAGAGTCCTACAAAGCACAAAGCAAGCAGCATTCGGATAAAGGAAACATACTCAGGCAAAAATATTCTCATAACGAGAAACTATACTAGCGTACAATGCTAAACTCATACTATCAGGCATAACCTAAACAGGCTATCCTACTGCTGTCTGCTCAATACTAGCATGCAATACTCATAAAGCTGAAACACATATAGCAGGCACATAAGGCATCCTCCTAGATCCTTAGTCCTATACTAGCATGCTGTTCTACTGAAACTGAAGCTGAAACTGAAACTGAAACTGGAACTGATAATCATAACATAACTTGTATGGGTAATTTGGGAGTACTTACTTGAGCTCGACTGATTGCATGCACCACACCCTTTTCTCTTTTCAAAACTCTTTTTGCTTTTTCTAAAACTCTTTTCTTTATACTTTTCCAAAATTGTTTTCTTTTCTCAAAATCCTTTTGTAACCATGGTTTTTCTTTTAAAAACTCTATACCACTTCCTTAGTTTGAGTCCAGACACACTCTCAAGTATGTCTGAATCCCTCAAACCAAGGCTCTGATACCAACTTGTAACGACCCATAAATCACGACTAAAAATTTCTTTAAAAACATTACTAAAATCATATTTATAAAACTGTGTCATAGATCATAACATAATTTCTCGAGTATTAATTCAAAACATAATATCATTATCAGAGTCAAACATTCCCAGGCTAACTGACTATGGTGTGTGCACTGCAATCTTTCCGAGCTCCTCTTTTGAAAATTGAGTACCTGAAACCAAAACTGAAAACCGTAAGCACGAAGCTTAGTGAGCTCCCCCAAACTACCACCTACCATGCAATAACATATAAAGCACATACTGGGGCCTTGCCCCCTCCATCGGACCGAAGTCCGAAGCTGACTGACTGGGACCTTGTCCCCTGCATCGGACCGAAGTCCGAAGCTGACTGACTGGGACCTTGTCCCCTACATCGGACCGAAGTCCGAAACTAACTGACTGGGACCTTGTCCCCTACATCGAATCGAAGTCCGAAGCTAACTGACTGGGACCTTGTCCCCTACATGGGACCGAAGCCCGAAGCTAACTGACTGGGACCTTGTCCCCTACATCGGACCGAAGCCCGAAGCTAACTGACTGGGACCTTGTCCCCTACATCGGACCGAAATCCGAAGCTGACTGATCATAGCATCACATATCAATTAGCATAAGCACATAACTCCTGTCTGAGCCACGGAGGCGTCAAACATACTAACTACTGCATTGGACCGAAGCCCAAAAACTACTGCTAACTGAACGGGTCGGCATTGTGGCCTTAGACCCGTTCCTACTGGAAGGAAACTCACCTGAGACTGCTGAACTAGTGCTGCTAATCCTTTTGACTGCTACCTGACCTCTGACTCTGAACTGCTGCTCCACTAGCTCCTCGGGCTACCAATGTCAATATAACACTTAGTCCAACTGACCTCCAAAGGTCAACTAGGTCAACTCTGGTCAAATTCAACCTTCCAGGTCAACCCTACTCGCCGAGTCCACCTAATAACTCGCCGAGTTCATATGCTCAGGGTCTTTCTATTCGCGACTCGACTCGCCGAGTCAGTCCATGACTCGCCTAGTCAACTATTCCCGAGTCCTGACCTTTCTAACTCGCTGAGTCTCCACCCGACTCACTGATTCGAGTTTCAACTCGAAGGGTTTGGGGTTTCGCGACCTGACTCGCCGAGTCCAAGGCAATCTTCAACCAACTCGTCGAGTTGTTCTTCCAACTCGCCGATTTCATGCCTAACTTCATCCGACTCGACGAGCCGTTCATCCCACTCGTCGAGTTCCTCCTCATCTTCAAGCTACTCGTCGAGTCCACTCGAAGGACTCGCCGAGTCCCATCAGATCTACATACATGCAGAGGACTTTAGAGTAATGCATGGACTCCAAACTGCAGATCCACACTTCTAAAGCCTATTCCTTACGTAAAGTGGCAAACTTTATGTATAGCTAACGAGATCTAGGCTCAAATCACTATAAACTAGGGTTTGAGACAAAGGGGATCAATAATCAACCCATAGACTGATGCTTTATGATTCCCCAGGCCAAGATACACATAGATCTGAAGTAGCAACTTCAGATCTGGGCTTCTAACTCGAAATAGCTCATAAACTTGTCCTAAAAGTCCCAAATCCCAAGATAAAGGTTGATCTATATGCAAAAGAGGGAAGATTGCAACTCATTACCTTCAAATGCTCTGGAAAACCTCACAAGCTCTGGATCTTCTGCCAATTCTTGAATCCCCAAAGAGTGCCTTCTTCCTTCTTCCTTCAAATCACCCAAATTGGCAAGAAATCTTGATTGAACAACAATGGAGGCTTAGGGTTTCTGGTTCTGGACTATAGGGCCGCAAATGAGCCCTAAGAAAGAGATTAAGATGCTTAAATAGGGTACCAAGTCCCAAAATTAGGGTTTCCTAACCCAGACCTGACTCGCCGAGTCCACTTGCCGACTCGCCGAGCCGGTCACTTGCTTTACACCCGGATCCCGCTCCGACTCGCCGAGTTCCTCCCTGGACTCGACGAGTCAACCCTCTTTAACTTAGAGTTTTTCCTTTCCTTTCTTGACCTTTCTGATTTCGGCTGTTACACTCCCGCTCAAACCGCGGAAATATAACGAGTACAGATCATCTTCCGATCTTAAATAACTGCAGCCCTCTGTTCATCAGAAAAATACGATAAATACGTTATCAAAACATTTTCGAAGAAACGTATTTTAAAACGGTTGGGATGTCATGGTCAATATAGGAACATAAGCATAAACGGAACTTACATTTATTTACACTAGTGATCTACATCTCTTTAATCTCTCAGTGTAATGTCACTTCATATCGACACCTGTGATATAAATAAGCTGAGTGGGTCAGGTTGGAAAACCTGGTGAGTACATAGGGTTTTCAACCCACAATAATATAATTATTATGCTTAAAAAATTAAACAATCAACCCAATTACCCATCCCCATTATCTTCTTTATTCTTAAGGATCTACCCTAAGAATCAGCTATTCCTCGTTCATTTATTCCTAAGGAGTATCCTAAGGAATAGGCACGAATTCCATTGTTGTAAATGACACATCTGTCAAGCACAACTGCTAGTTCTGTCACTTAGCCGCGACTGCCAAAATTGTGACATTCTCTATGGGGCGCATCTGCCAGAATAATCCTTTAGGCGCATCTGCCGGGGTTATGAGGTTCTCTATTAGGCGCTTCTGCCGGTAGAGTCGTTTAGGCGCATCAGCCAGGTTTTATTGACAGTATCATTTTCGAGAGTCCACTTGCAATACATATCAATGGGTTTTTAGAGTACACCGGTGAACACGTCGTTCACAACACCTACATGTTGCGAGCCTGCTAGTGTTCCACTGGACTGTCTAGAATAGTCTGTGGTTGTCATCCATACTCTGCTGAATGATAGGGCCATCATTTGGGAAAAAGGCTTCTCACATCGTCCACCTCTCACCCTCACCTCAAGGTCTATTTCACCTCTCAACTCATCATCCAAATCATATTTCATCTATTACATCAACCCATGTCTTACCCTAACATTTTCGTAGATATAAAATACATATACAGTTTAAATCATTTAAAACGTGTATAAGATTGTTCACCCAGCATAGATAGCAAGTATTCATATAATATGCACACATAGCACGTAATTTATATAAAATACTTCATATCTATGTGTAAGCTGAAAGTAACTATGCACTCACCCGAAAGGTGGTGACTCAGCACTCGGACAGCGCTTCGATACTCTCAAAACAATTTCCTTCGATAAAACCTAGTACCAATACCACTAGGGTTTAGTCCTACGATAACCGCAACAAATTAATAGCCTGACTATTATTACTATTATATTAGTGTTAAATAACACTCAATATAACTCATAATAATAGCCCAAATAATTATTTTAAGGACCTAATAACATTACAATAATTATTTGAAAGCTATATTAAAAGTTGCGTAAGCGTAGCTCACTTATAGCGGATTTTAAAGAAAACCGGGCTTTGCTCGGAGCAGCGTTTCGAAACCGAAAGACTCTTTTTCTCGGGACTCCGGGAGCCTTAGGGCTTCCCTCGGGTGCTAGGGGGTTTACCTAGGGTTTAGGAGGGTTTATGGCACTTCGAGAAAGAAAGAAACTAGAGAGAGAACGATTTTTGTGTGAAAAAATGAAGCTGCCTCGGCCCCCTTTTATAGCCTGCGAGGCCTCGGTACGCTGGGCGTACTCTGGCATCGTACAACACCTATTGCGGAAGGGCTGGGTCATCGTAACGTAATGTAGACCGAGGGATAAACAAGACCGCTGCGCGTTCCGAGCCTCGTACGCGAGGCATACTCGTACGCTGGGAGTTCGATGTGAATGTTGGGCGTATGCGAGGACATGTGTCAAGATCCGAAGCGAGGACCGTGGAGAGCAAGGTACGGCTGGCATCGCGCCACGTCATCAATCTCGCACCAGGTTTCGCATTTTCGAGTCCCAACTTCAAAAATTCGTATCTTCCACATACGAGCTCCGTTTTGAGGTTCTTTATATCCACACGAAGGTGGGAACGTACTCTACAACTTTTGTTTAGACTCCGTCATCTAATTTTGACTTTATTTTAAAATTTATATTATTAACAGGCCGAGACAGGATTGGTCCGTTAAATTCTCATAACTTCTTCATCTGACGTCCGTTTTCGCCCATCTTTTTCTCGTTACGCTACTCTTAACGAGATCTCCGATTCTCGTTTAGGTCGTGTCAGCTAAAAATTACTCGATCTAATATTCGAATTTCGGGTTGTACACCGCTAATCCGAAACTTCGAAAAATCATAACTTCTTCATACGAAGTCAGATTTGGGCGTTCTTTTTATCGATGTTCTTAGTTTAACATACTCTACAATTTGCGTTTATATTGTTAGGGCTAAAACTCGCTCTATCGTAAATTCACTATTTATGCTTCCCGGTGTCGTGCTGGTTCCGTCGCGAAACTTCGACGGGTCATAACTACTTCGTTATAACTCGAATTTCGGTGTTCTTTATATGTATAGAAACCTTGTGACATATACTACAACTTGGTTCAAATTATTTATTCTAAATAATATTTTGTCGAAAAGTCGTTTTCGACACTTATTGCCTCTAACTTGACTAGCCCGGATCTACAGGCGTTACGAAAAGTCCTATGAGGACTTCTACCCTTTTGAAATGCACCAAGATCTGATGGAAAGATACCATCAAAGTGCACGACAATAGAGGTATGAAATCAGTTGCTCCATGATAACAACCATGATGAAGGACGGGGAATCCGTCACAAGCCACATGCAAAAAATGCAAAAGTATGTGGATCGGTTGCTGAAGCTTAATGTGAACTTCCCTGAGGAGGTTGCAATAGATATCATTTTGCACTCCTTACCATCGTGCTATGATCAATTCTGCATGACATATCACATGAATAAGAAAGAGGTCACACTCAGCAAATTTCAGGGGCTTCTCAAGACCGCAGAAATAGGTCTTAAGGGTAAGTCGGGTGTTAACACTCCTACTCCAAACTCCGCCCCGGTTTTGGCAATCGGGAAAGGTTGAGGGAAGAAGAGGAGGAGCTCTGCGAAGGGTACCAAGGATAGGACCCTTGAGGGCTCTTCTTCAACTGGAACCAAGAAAGGTTTCATCACTCCTTCTTCTGACCCAGAAGAGGCTGAATGCTTCTATTGCCATGAAAAGTCACATTGGAAGCGGAACTGCCCAAAATACCAGCAAGATGTGAAGGATGGGAAAGTTAAACCCAACCATGCAAGTATTTACATTATCTTATCTATAACTCACCCCATTCTAATTCTTGGGTCCTTGATATCGGTTGTGGTATTCATATATGTTCTTATTTGCAGGGACTAAGAAGAAGTGAGAATGTGGAGCATGGAAGAATAAACTTAATCATGGGGAATAGGAAAGCTTTGCCTGTCACCAAGATTGGAGTTTATACTTTATCACTAAGTACTGGGTTTAGTTTCGATTTGAATAAGTGTTGTTATTCGCCAGAAATGGCAAGAAACATTATTTCCTTTCATGCATTGTATAAACAAGGTTTCACCTTTTCATTTGATAATGAAGTTGGTTTGATTAATGCTTTCTTTAATAATATTCTTTATTTTAAAGCATTACCTTATGATGGTGTGTATGAAACTGTATCTGTGGTTGATAACTTAGGAAATAATGTATTGTGTATTGATTCTGTTAATAATAATAACTTGGATAAAGCATCATTATGGCATTGTCGTCTTGGACATATAAGCAAGAAACACATAGGCCAACTCCAAAAGGATGGAGTCTTGGAGTCATTTGACCTAAAGTCAGATGATAGTTGCGAATCATGCTTACTTGGAAAAATAACAAAGTCACCCTTCACAGGTTCTTGTTAGAGGGGTGAAGGTTTGTTGGATCTTGTACACACGAATGTGTGTGGACCCTTCAAACATGCCACAAGGGATGCTAATCGTTATTATTTGACTTTTACTTATGATTACAGTAGATATGAATATGTCTACTTAATCAAGCATAAGTCAGAGACTTTCGAAAGGTTTAAAGAATTTAAACAGGAAGTCGAGAATCAATTGGTCAGGAACATTAAGATGCTTCGATCTGATCGAGGTGGTGAATATCTTAGTTCAGAGTTCCTTGACTATCTTAGGGAATGTAGGATTGTCTCACAACTGACGCCTCCCAGGACACCGCAGTTGAATGGTGTGGCTGAGAGGCGTAATCGAACCTTGTTGGATATGGTTCATTCCATGATGAGTCGAGTTTCGCTACCAATCTCATTTTGGATAACGACCCTTCACCAGTGAAGGAAGTGGTGGGTGAGAGTGGACACCCATTAAACTGCCATTTTATAGGCAGTAACCTTATACCCCCCTTATAGACCGACTTCATGAACGAGGCCTATTAATGGTAATACCGACCTTTTACTTATACATATAAAATATATTAAAATTTTAATTTTATATAGTATAAGGGTTGAATTTTAACTATTAAAATTCTAGGGTTTGGAATTAAAGTATTCATAAGTGTAACTTTACAAATTCCAAAACTTGAGGGCAAGTTTTGAACTATTCAAAAACTTTTGGTTTCTATAACTTATGATTTTAATATGGTTTTTATGAAAACTTTTCAAGTTCCATAACTTGCGAACAAGTTATGGAAGACTTTAAAAACATTTAAAAGAAAGGCTTTTCATTTTCCATAACATGCGGACAAGTTATGGAGTTCATAAAAGGCATCTAGATCATATTTTTTAACTAATAAAACTATCAAATAATTTTTTTATGATCTAGTTAAACTCATAAGTCAAGATAATTCATATCAACCATTTACAAGAAATTATCCTATCATATAAACTAATACAAATCTTGAAACTATGACAATTATCTTTTATCTGGATGAGGATAATCATTACCATAGCAACAAAATCAAATTTTATGAACAAAAACATTTTATGGTAATGATCCTAATCCAAAACAGGCCAAAAAACTCGAAAATTTGATGTCTGAACATGCAACTTGTCGAGCCCCATACTGGACTCGTCGAGTCCATGCCTAAAATCATCCTACTCATTGAGTTCAAGTATGGACTCGTCGAGTAGGGCGGTCAGACAACTTTTCATTTTTGGAAAAATAACACTTTTGCATCAAATATAATAGAAAACAACCCATGGCTCTAATACCACTGTTGGATTTTGGTATACTACAACATCCTATGGTGCACATACAACCCTAAAAGCTTTGGATCTATTTTTTCTCTAATTATACATGTAATATTGTTTCCAAAGCTTGAAGCCTACAACTAACACACAATTAATATAAACAACATATAATCAAGTTATAGAGTTACCTCTTTGTTGTAGCTTGTAGTTTTGGCCTTTAAGAACTTAGTGACCCAAATGTTGCACCTCAAATGGAATCACAACACACCTTGGACAAAAGGATGACTTTTGAGAGAGTATTATTGCACTAGAAATCGACCATAGGAACTCTAAGAACCTTAGGCATACCGATTTTAACTCTTTATGGATTCTTCCATAAACTTAGTCCATCATGTTTCATAAGCCCAAAACATATATATATATATATATATATATATATATATATATATATATATATATATATATATATATATATATATATATATATAACTTACATAATTAGTCCCCATTAATTTAATTAGTCTCGTTTTATCACTAAATTAATTCCAAATTAATTCTTGATCAATACTAATTAAATCATGCGATTTCATATTAATATATTAGAACTTATAATATATTAATAAATCATAAATAACCTCTTCTCGCAAGTCCATCCTATCAAATTGTCCTGGTGATATGCAACCCAAATAGACCAGCTACTCTCGGGTCAATTACATACCAATTATAATTATGGGCTTAGACACCTAATCCAGCAGTTAGTTTATTAGTTTATTATATGATTAATAAATTGGATTAAATGATGTGTTGATATATTATATGATTAATATATCAAGTATAAATAATAAACTAACTGAGAATTAATAAATAATTAACTGGAATTAACTTTTGGACTAATTAGATTAGTGGTTAGTGCAATGATTGATTTGCTATTGTTAAATAGTTGAATAAGATGGAATTACAAAACCTTCCAAAGGATTGGACGGTCTTTGAGGGATCAAAAGAGGATCTAGAATATTCCTTTAAAATAATTAGGAAAGTAGATCAATACCATATTTGAAATAATATTATTATATTTTAAATTAGGGTTTGTAGGGTTTTCCTATCATCTATAAATAGGATGCCTTGGATACCTCATTTTTTCCATGCCTTCTACCTAAAGGATAGCAGAATTTGCTCTCCCATCTCCTCTCTCTCTCCCATTTTCTTATAGTTGCTAGGTTTTGGGTACAAAATATTAGAGACAATAAACTTTTGGTGCTAGCTTTATGAACAAACAGAGGAAAGGATCAAGGAATTATTTGCAATAAATAAATCTAAGGTATGTAAACCCTACTTTTGTAATTTTCAAAAATTTCATAGGGTTCTTGATGTTCATTGTATGTTGCTATCAATTAGAGAAAACATAGATCCTTATAGTTTGCATGTGAAATTAAGTGTTAAGATTTTCCTCTTTACATGTTTTTGATAACCTATAAAACCCATTAATTAGAAAATTAGCTAATGTTGATTTTGCAGAATGGAAGGTTGTTGAAAACCAGGTGGTTGTTGGTACTGCTGTCTTTGCTAGAAATTTTATTAGGGTCTCTGCTACAAATTATTGTTTTTATATCCCCAAGCTTGGTTGGTGCGAGGCTAGTCAAACTCTCTTTGTTGTTGTCCTTGATAACCTCCTATAGCCTGGATAACTTCAGTATCTTCCCATTCTTCTAGAATATCCCACAAGCTTTGACTTTTGTCTCGATACCCTTTTCCTTTGTCAGCAAGAGAGCAACTTTCTTCAATTCTGGAATTTGATATTCAAGATGAGCATTGTTAATTTCTTTTACTCCTCTTGGTTGATTCGAGTACCATTCTTCTTTATTTGCATAACGTTTTGACTCGATAGTCATCTTTTCAATTAATGCCCAAATTTTAGTCGGTGTCATATCTGCTAATGAACCACTGCTCGAAGCATTGATCAACCATCTATCCATAAGTATTAGCCCTTCACAAAAGAACCGGTACAAGTGATGGTTACTTATACTATGTTTCAGGCATCAGACCATTAACTTCTCGAAACGTTCCCAGTAGGTATGGATAACTTCCTTTTTTCCTTGTTTGATGGCGAGGATTTCTCTGCGAAGATTAGACACTTTCTCCTCTTGAAAATACTTCTTTAGGAAAAGCTTTCCAATCTCATTCAATGTAGTGATGGAGCCGATTGGGAGATCATATAACCATTCTTTTGCTGCATCCTGGACTAAAAAAGGGGAATTCCCTTAACTTAATATGGTCTTCTATAATGGTGTGTGGCTTCCTCCTAGAGTAAACAAGATGGAACTCCTGGAGAAATTTGTGTGGGTTCTCATTCTCAAGGCCTCAGAACGTAGGTAGTAGATGGATTAATGTAGACTTAAGATGGAAGTTCTGAGCTTCAGCAAAAGGTCATACATACAGGTTTTTGTGTAGCCTCTTTCATGGCCTATTCTCTAAGAGTCTTCTCTTCGGTTTCTTCTTCACTCATGGCTGATTTTTGAGAGTTGTGTTATGAAGGTTTGGGTGTTTTTGATTTAATAGATGATGATGGTGAGTATGTTTTGAATGCACTATGAGAATATGAGTATGGGGTTGCTTTAGGAAAGGATGAAAATGTTATTTCAGGCTTGTTCCACATATTCGTTTTCTAAAAAGTTAGAGAAGATGTTTAAACTGCCATTTTTAAGAAAAAAAAAGACCAACATAATCTTTTATTCATCCCCACACTAAGCAAAATTGATCGGTTGAAACCGAAAGCAGGACGATTTGTTATTAAACATCATACGTTCTTTAAAATCAAGTTACAAAGTAAAGCTATAATTATTTATAAATATTTTTTGTCATGTGTTATCAAATACTCTGGTTCTTCTTTCAAGTTAGGATACTTTTGACATGATTATGAAGATTTATATGTATTTGATGAATTTTCAAGTCATACAGAAGTGTAGAGATTCATCTACTATGAATATTTATATCTAATAGATGGATTTTAAATTCATACAAGAGTGTAAAGATGCATCTACACAGGTTGTCAATATTTTGATGAGGGCATAACTCTTATACACATGTATTCAAAAGTAGTTCATATTTTTAGTAAACAATATTCTTACTTTACTATACATCCATGCTTTATCTACTACTATTTAACATTTATCTTGTTTTAGGATATATATATATATATATATATATATATATATATATATATATATATATATATATATATAATTAGGCATTCAAAGTATGTCTACAAGATTACAGTGTAGAGATGGAATGTTTGACTAATGTTTTTAAGCGTTCATAAAATGGTTTTGAGGCTATAAGTTGGATTGTGCAATATGATTGGATCTCTGTTAATAACTCTCTATTTTAATGGGTTAGTTAATGTCAAAAATAGATAGTTTAGCCGTAAGATGTGGATCTTGGATCTTCATCTATGTTGCCTTCCACGAATGTAAAGAATCTTTATTTAATGGTGATTACCCTAAGATACACCGACATACAAAGAGATTTCTCCTTATTTCACCTTGATTTATTGTTGGTGTCTTGGTTTTGGCACTATTATACTATGATCGCTCTAGACAAGCACAATATATTAAGTTATATGATCAACATTGCCTTACAAGCATGTCTACATTGAGTTGACTTCTAATTTTTGAAAATCAACCCATTTATAGCATTGTACTTTTACTTTTTGGTAATATGCACAAAAACTTTAGATAATAGTAAAAGAAATAACCAAATTACCCTCCACGGGCCGTGCTTAGCACGGGCCTAAAAGTTTTCTAGTATATATATATATATATATATATATATATATATATATATATATATATAATGGGGCTTTGTTTTATTACTTAATATATTTAATATTTTTAACTTTGCACAATTTCCCTATTAAACCCTTTCGGTAACTCCACTTCTAACATAAGAAGGCGGTGATGATGGCCATCAATGAATGCCACTTAAAAGCAAAGTCAAAGAGACATACTTAAATGACCATTATAGCAATAAAGTGGATGAGCCTAGTCTTAGCAAGACTAATAATGCATATTAAGAAACATGCAAAAACGCAATGTTTATTTTAGTGTTATACATATAAATATTATTTTACAATATTAACATACTTGGGGATTATGTGTCTTTTAATTCTATTGACTAGAAAAAGGTCAACAATTAAATTATAAGAGTTTTAGTCTTTTGTCTTTTAATTAATCTTATAATTAAATTCAAATTGGAAAAAGATGAGAAACCAAAAATAAAAACGAATTTAGAAGAATATGGAACTTTAGGTTCTATGATGTGGGGAAAGATTTTCCATGTCGTAGCACTGAGAAAACGCACAATTTAATTAAGTTATTATTTTAGGTTTTCAGCTGCAAGTCACAACGTGATCTAGTGGCGACAACGACGTGGCGACGAAGACAGTCGTGATACATGTAAATACCACAACGTGGCGGAAGACCAACCACATCGTGGTGAAGAGGCAGAATGATTATAATCGTTCTTTTAAAGCATAAACAAATTCAATTTCAAGCAAGGCAATTTCTAGACTTTTAAAATGACTTAAAACCAGAAACCCTACATATACAAACCCTAACATCCTCAAAGGAAAAAATCTGAGTGCAATAGACTTGAGTTAGCTTGGCTCTAATACCACTAATGGGTTTCAAGCCTTATTAGATCTAACAAATTGTATCGGAAAAAAAAACAAATTTGATATAAACTCAAAACAATGGAGCTAAACTCAACTAATCTATGCAACTTAGTAGAACTCTATAGAACAAAGAACATACCTTTGAATTCTTAGTTGGTTTCTTCTTTTGAAGAGACAATGGATTGGACTAGAGAACCCAAAAAGGAGATTCCTCTTCTGTGATCGCACCCAAGACACAAACAAAAAACAAATCCAAGGAATCCTCGAACTTCCAGCTCCAAACTGAATCTAAATATTGATCATGTTCTTCGACCATGATGTGGGGATCAAACTGCCATGAAGTAGGAACGAAAATTCAGGATTCTTGGAGTTTTTGAAGATTCCAAACTTTGGTAGCTTAGAGGAATGTTTCTCAAGTATCAAAACTAGAGTTGGAGCCCTCTATTTATAGGAAGGTGATTTGAAACCCTAGAGATAATTACCAAATATAATAATAATTATTTAATGAATTCAAATCATTCTGGAATATTTTATGTTCCACTTATTTACTATTAATTAATTAACAAAACTAGTCCCTCAAATAAATATCTTTTCAGATTTGCTTCATTATTTGTTCTTGTGTGCAACCCAAAATGACACTATTATTTATAGCAATATTACTGAGCTTTGTTATGGCTAGGGGTACTAATCTCCGTAAGTTTCTCACCAAACATTTAACCAATACAAAAATCTCCAAACAGGCCATAATGTCACACTTATGATTGCCTTCGATAATGATCTTTTTCTAGCCTCTATATGAACCGAGTCCACCCAAGCTGACAAATCCAAGACACTTATCAAATTCAACATCCGCATATCATAACGACAACCTATCTTACCACACAAAATTTTTACTAACTCACAAGATACAAATAAACGATCGTAAGTTTAAACCACATTAAAGCAAATAAGGCAAAACAAAGTCGATCTCAATGCCTTTTTTACTCAAGTTCCATATTGTAGTAAGTATGCCTAACTCTATTCTCCAAACGCAAATGTTCATCTTTCTCCACATAAACTGATTCCAGTGGGTGACCAAATTACTAGTTGGCATAAGGTGATTATTAATGAATTTCCTCATCTTACGAACCATAAGCTCTTCCTTCCCCTCCAAGTTTTATCTCCATCCATCAACTTCATTAGAGAGCTGAATATCACCAATCAATTGCATAAAATCACCAAGTTGACCTTAAAGAACTCCTTCATTGATAGGCTAGGCTGATGCCAATCCTATTTCCAGCCCACATCCCACCTATTAGAGACAACACACTTTTAATACAAATCAAGAAGAACCAACCTATGAATCTAAATCTTCAAGGCCATGAGACCTACCCAAATGTCGCTCCAAAACTTGGTACACCACTCTAAAAGATCTATATGCCCAAGAATCATTATAAAATGATATTTGTTAATAATATATAATCATATAGGGTCACACCTTATAATAAGTAGACACTTGTTGATTATTTATTAGAATTTGATTAATAATAAATATTACTAACTTTGTATTTAAATGGAAAATTATTATTTTATGGAAATAATATTTTCTTGAGAAATTAATAACTAAAACTCATATGGTATGACTTATAAGTTGTGTACAAATATTTTAGACTTATAGAAGATTACATATTGATTACTTGTACATGTTAGGATAAGGCTTAGAGTGTAACACAATCTTTCTCTCTTCTTTCTTCGTGAAAGTCATAGGCAGAGAGAGGGAGTAAGGGATGCTTGTTTGACTTGCATCTTACACATCATGCTTTATTACGCCACCTTACTTATGCATTAATTGAAAGCATGGTCTTTCATGCATGCACGCAAGTATATAAAGAAAAAAAAGGATTGCAAGTTGGCTAAACTTTCTTCATTTTTTTTCTCTCTAAAAATAGGAACCTCCGTCCCCTCTCCTCTTTAGTTTTATTTTGAAGAACACTTGGGTATTTGGTGGTTTTGATAAGTGCTTCTCCTTTAAGACTAATTTGGTATCAGTTCTTTAAGTATTAATAAGCTTATTTACAAGAGGAGACTATCATCTTTGGTGGTTAACACTTGCTTGGTGGATACTTTTAGAGAAACACTACTTTGAGTCTTTAGTCATACTTCATCAACTTACAATCTCTCATGAGAATAAAATACTTTAGAGGTTGTAATTTTTGAATATAAACCCAACACGCCCGTCACTTAACTTCTTAGATATATAATAAAGATAAATGAATGATTCCTTTATCATGAAGACTATTTATAGAGGCAACAATATGAGCCTAAAAGCCATTACCCAAACTTGAACTTCTAAAATACAACTTACCGTCTGTAGTTCTATAAATTCCGAAAACGTAACCCACAAAGCATTATTCTCCCGGTATAACGTCCAACTCTATTTATAAATAAGTGCACAATTAAGCAAAGCGCATAGTTTTCAAAAAGACAAAGTTAGAGAAACTCTTTATAATACATGTATCTTGATTTTTTTTTCAGCCATGAAGAACCAATTAGAATATGTAATTATACATTAGTTGAGTTGTTTATGTTTATATAGGATTTATTTAACTAAGATTTTGTACATGTTTATTATTATCAATCTAATTTACTCGTTACAACCCAAGCAAATGAAAACATTGAATAAAACAGGTTTATTTTTATTTAAATTAATCTTTCCATTCAAATATATGAAATATATGTTATGACAATAGTATTCAATCAATAGATTTTAACATAACTAGAAACAAATGAAACTGATATTGTTGAATTAAACAAACTGAATCTGATATAAACAAGTTAAAATACTTGAAATTGCAAATTACAACATCATTTTAAAGAGACTAAGGCTTGCAAAGTAGCGTCTTAAGACAAAAAAAAACCAATAAAAAAATTATACCGTAGATCTATCTAGAGGATACAATAATTTATATTCAAAAATTTGTGCTCCTATCATTTGCACAAATGAGATAAAGAAGCACTTTGTTGTTTTTCTTATGCTTCAAAATTTGTCATATATCATATAGTTATAGGCTTTTAATTGCTGACCGTATGTAACTATAATTATAGGCTTTTAATTGCTAACCGTATGTAACTGCTAAAAACTATAAAACCTAACAAACCAACAATTTACAAACTTTTTAGATAATTAATTAATTAATTTCTCAAATTTTAAACTGAAAATATATTGATATTTGTCTTTTACAACCCAAAAAAGTTATAAAAAATTTTGAAAAATTAAAAATCGTAATTTATTGAAATCTCATTTTTGAAGGGTAAAAAGTTATTTTAAAAAGACATTTTCATATGGTCAAACTTATTTTTTGACTTATTTACTTTTCAAAAAGTTAATAAGTCAATGAGTTGTTTTTAAATGAAAAATGCACCCTTTAAGTGTACGAATCACCAATAATAATAATAATAATAATAATAATAATAGGACTTGTGATTCTCCTATCATTGTATATATGACATCTCCTATAAATGTTTATTTTTTATATGACTAATGACAAAGTTTCAACAATATATATACATACGTATTCAGTAGGGGTGCTGATTTTGCCACTTAGCCTTTTTATCCATCCACGGAATAAATAAGATATTGACAATAATACCCTTATTTTAATTTAAAGAGAGAAGGAAAAATCGGTTGAATTTGTTTCCAAATCACACAAGACCCCTTCCTTATTTCTTTTTCCTTCCTCCTTCCTTCTTCCTTCTTCACTTCTTTTGCTTCTTCAGATTTTTAATAGGTGCGACTTCCTTTCAAATGGGAAAACGCAATCATCTCAAATTTGATTTCTACAAACCATGGATGCACTCGATTATATATACCCCATCTGCTTTCAATCGATTAAACTAGGGCTTGAATCGACTAATTTGCATCGAAGGTGTGAAATCAAGTCTATTTGAATCAGAGCTCAATCAACTGTAAGATTAGTTTTTTATAGTGTCTGATTTCATCCTATATTTTTTTCTCTGTGCGATTATACAATATGTTTTATGGGTATGAGATTTCTTCGTGTGTTTTTCCTCCTTGTGCGATTTTTTTCACCATGTATTCGTGTATGTTCATGTGTTTTTTGGTCCTATATGACTTATGTTCTTCTCATGCCTTTTGTTCTATTGAATTTTAAAAGTGGATACAGGGAAACAAATGGTTTTTCATGTTCGTTTTAGATGAATCGCTAGGATCCTTGAGAAGCATTATAGTCAATTTGGAGAGTATTTATTGATGATCAAATGGAGCTTTGGTAGTTCAAATGGGTTCCTTATACTGAGCTGCTTGAAGTTATTAGTAAAAATAGGGATAGTTTTTCACTTGGATTTGTATGTTTTGTGTAATCAAGTGACAAACATTATTGATCAGTTGTTCTTAGTTGTTCTTCGGCTGTTATTTCTCTTCATAATTGTGGTATTGGTTTTGTTTCCGGTGCAAGCTAGTGTTGAAGTCTCCTCCATCCATGGCTGATTTGTTGGTTTTGTTGTTCACGTTCTCGTAATGGAGAAAAGTTGAATTAGTGGGTTCTTTGTGTTATGTAGTAATTTGGTTTATATGGAAGTCGCGTGATTCTCGAGTAATCGAAACTATAGCCATAAGGACCCGTCTTTCTTTTTCGTACATATTTACATATTAAAGTCGAAGGGTATAAATGTCAAAGTCTTAATTTTTCAGTGGAAAAATCAGGACCCATTCAGTAGCGGACATTAGTGGAGCCCGGACATATCACATCCACTCGTCGTATATGGGCAACTCCCACTAGGGGTGGAATTAGTACGGTACCAATTCGTTTTTCCTTAAACCGTGTACCGTACTAGCTATATTTAGTATAAAAAAAATTGTTACCAATACCGTACCAAATATATTTGGCTACCAACAAGTTTGGTTGGTACAAATTGGTAATGATATATACCGATTTATTTTATTTTTCTATTGTAAGATTTTAAAATAAGCAAATACATCGAGTAATTTTGATGTTTAGTAAAGAAATTGGTAATATAGTTCTTTTAATTTACAAAATAATTTTATTGAAGTAACGTTAAAGTAACATTTTAGTTTTGTGTTTTAACGTGTTAATATCACTAGTTAGTTTTCGTGGTACAGTGAGACAAAATCTACTATAACTACCACAAAGATTTATTGAGCCCATATAGGAGGGAGGAAGAATCACAAAACACCTCACAAAGTTTTTGCTAAGGCTCATAGAAAAAGAGTTATAAGGAGGCGTATGGTTCTTTTCGTCTGGTATGTGGAACAAATCTCATAAAAGTTTATTCTTTATGTTACTAATACCAAAGTTTCAAAAACATATCTTCTTTTTATGACTTAAAAAAATATCGTTTATTGAATATAGGTTTTTTGTTTTTTTGGCTAACTTGGGACTATGGCAACATTTATGCAGGGGTCCGCTCGAAAGGTAAGGGGCTCATCGAGTAATATCGGATGTCATGGTTTTATTTCAAGGTTTACTCTTTATGTTCTTTAGATACTTTATATATTATTGATGAACTATATCTTTTCCCGATAGTCTAGAGTCTATACTACTTCAAGTTATATTGGACGAAATGAGATAACTGTCTTTTTAGTATAAGAAATTTGGACGTGTACATTTTTCACATTATACTTATTTCTAATATAGATTTGCATAACTTAGTGCCATTTACAACAACGTGGCTATTAGAAACATATTAGTACATTACCGATATGACCGTTGTGGCCCTTTTATGAAGGATACTAGTCGTAGGATATTGGGCCGTAGCTTATCCGAAAATTTGGGCAGTTGGCCCTGGATCTTAGCAGTGGCCAGTTGGCCCTTGGTCTTGATATTCCTCTGACTCCTTGAGTATTACTATTTATGCATATTTAGGTTAGTTAATTATTTGGATTAAATAAAGGGTTTAATGAATATAAAGATAATAAGCAACTTTTTTTCAACCACCGAGTCCAAAATAATTCCATTTTGGAATTCAAAACTCAAATTCAACATTTTGGCATGTAATATAAAATAAACTAGTAAAAAACTCATCCGCGCTAAACCGTGGATTCGAATTTAGTGTGATTAGCATTTAAAAATTGACATAAGTCAGTATAATCTTATACGATTGTACTTTCAAATTGATCACCAGTCACATATATACAATTTATAGAGTTTGTGTCCATAAAGTCATTGATTGATGACCAAAATCCCCTCAACAACAGCATCAATTCATAAAGATTTCACATGTCACAAAATTAAGCACAATTGTTTTTATATTGTACTTTCATGTTTTCTCATAATCAGACAAACAAAAGCGTAAGTTGAATGTAAATGTACTTTGGCCTGATCAAAGAGGGAAAATGATACAAATGTCCTACGAATTTTCTAGGGTTTACCCGTTGAGTCCCTAAAGTTTTAGTCGGACTTTATGGGTCCCTAAACTATGATAGAACATGCTTATTTAGTCTCTGTCAACCTGTAATAGCCGTTTCAGTGACCTTTTAGGAAAAAAAAAAAAAAAAAAAAAAAAACTCATATCATGTCCCTATAAAGCCAAAAAAATAAGTTTGGGGATTAATACAGATTGAGTGTAAATCGGCTTTAGAAGAAAATAGAGTTTTTTTTTGTACGAATTGATCCCCGAACTTTTTTTTTGGCTTTATAGGGGAACAATGTAAGATTTTTAGGTCTAAAATGTCATTGAACTAACTATTACAAGTTGACAGAGACTAAAAGAGCGGATCATGTCATAGTTTAGGGACCGGTCCCATAAAGCCTGACAATAACTTTTGTGACTCAACGGGTAAACCCTAAAAAGTTCGTAGGGCATTTGTGTCATTTTCCCGATCAAAAAACATAAGCACAAAAACATAATATTTTTACCTTTAATCAAAGAAGGTTGCTTGTTTAGTTAAAGCAGATCAGGTGATAAAAAACCAAAAACAATAAAAATATAAGTACACTGCCTTTTCATGCTCAGACTTATACCAGGTGACTACAAACCTAAAAATAATAAAGTACAATGTCCTTTCCAGGAAAAAGATACCAACCGACAGAAAACCAAACATTAATGTTGATATGCATATCTCATCGACCTTTAGAAATGGTTTGACCATTTCTTGACGGTTCGGCCATTTTCCTATCCTTCAGCCATTTCTCGACAGTTCGGCCCTTTCCGGTTGGTTCGTTAATTCCCTATGCTTCGGCTATTTCCCTATGGTTTGGCCATTTTGTTGGTTTCGGTCGTTTTGATGGTCCGGTCATCAATAGTTCTTGCCTGTTCCTTCCCAAGGCAAAAAGTACATCAATCACCTCAACCTTCTCATGGCCAACTTTTGAACTTCTTCTCCAAGAAAAAGGTACATCCGACTATATATATATGTCTCTCAACCCACATCCTAAGGTAAGTTCGACACACACACACACACATACACACTCTCTCCCTGTGTAACATCCATAAAAATTCAAGCCAATTTAAAACTTTTTAAGTCATTTCAAAAACCAATAAATATTACAAACATGTTTTTAAAATGGTTTAATGTCAGAGTTTCCCAAAGTCGATAGTAAAATCATTAGGAGGTGCACGGTCACGCCTTCGCCTTCCCGTGATCATCAGAAGTACCTAAAACATAATCAACAACTGTAAACCCGAAGCTTAGTGAGTTTCCCTAAAATACCAACGCCATACAATCATAATCATATCATATAAACAAAACAGCATGCATAATAAGCCTTCAACCTGAATGGACCGCCTCGCAGTCCTTCAGTCTTTCTGGACCACTCTCCGAGCCTTTTGCACGTCTAGATTGATGGGTTTTGAGCATTACATCATTCCTATGGTGTACATGCAAACCCTAATAGCTTTGGATTTAGTTTTTCTAATGAACATGCAATCGAATCATCCAAAGCCATAAACCCTAGATCTTACCTTTGATTGTTATGTAGCAATAACAATCAATTCCTCCTTTGTAATTGGCTTCAGAAAGCTTAGTGTCTCAAGTGTTGCACCTCTAATGGAGTCACAAACACCACTAAGCAACTGGATGAAGAAGAAAGAGAATGATAGCCCAAAAACGTCTAGGAAACCCTTCCTTAGTGTTCACCACGTGTTTAGGTCTCAAGGGGTCTTTATATAGGTAGGCAATTAGGGTTATCTAACAAGGAAACCCTAATTTGACTGCTTAAGCCCTAAGCAACCCATAGACTCCCTCTTTAGAAGCCTTGGACGAATTCTTATGGACTTCCCTATAGAATTCGTCCACTCCACATTCTATGGAGTTCATTAGCCCATCTATGTAATTATCTTATAATTACACAATCAGTCCCCTAAGTTTAATTAATCTCTTTTAGCCACAAAATTAATTCTTAATCAATTCTTGACTAATATTAATTAAACAATATGATTTATACTTTAATATATTATTCTCATAATATATTAATAAATCATAATTAATCCTTCCTCTCCTTAATTCATCCTACAAATTGCTATGGTGAAGGCAAGCCAAAAGGACCATGCTCATAATCGGGTCAAGTACATACCAAAATAGTTATGGACTTAGACACTAATCCAACATTCTCCCACTTGGATAAGTCTAATAACTATTTTGCAAAACTTCAGAACCTGATCAGCAATCGTAGCTTTCAAAAGCGTTGTCAACTCTGATCTTATCAGATACGTGTGTCCTTTAGATAAGGGATCATATATTCCTCCATTCTCTAGATATCATATAGACACGATACATGGATTTAAATCATTCTCTTTGTCTATGTATTGTTTCCCTACATCTGATTTATGACGACTGACAACAAACTATAATTGAACAAATCAACTTAGTCCCGACTTGGCCAAGCGCTTAGGTGTCATCACTAAATCATCGAGGGGCCCACAGATATCGCTTTTATCCCACTTTGGGTAAAAGGAATGAATAAAATTTGACTCAAATGCTCGCTTGCTCTTACTCATCAAAATTTCACACAACAATATGTTTTATAACACCAAGTTACTGGTGCGTTTACATATTATCAATGTGCAACCGAATTGTAATTACAACTCACACGTCTCGGTTTCATGAATATACAATATTATCATCTCACAATCACTCGTGATAAAATCCATGAAGTGATTCAAGTGAGCGTGGGTTTAATCCAATACTTTAATCGTATTAAAGCACTCATGAACTCTGCAGCAAACTTTTGCTATGTCTAAACACTTTAGACAATCTACATATAGATTCATGACAGTTTTCCTTCATACCTACTTCCAACGTATGACCGACTGTGGAGGTTCGAATAACCCAGTTATTCTGGAAGTCAAAACATGCAAAGTGAAACACAATAATAATACTTAATCCTATATGGCCTCAAAACTTTTGAGTATAAATAAAACACCTCTTATTTAGTCACCATATTGATTACTCATTATTCATTGTATAATGTTTCGGATAATCAACTTGACACTTGAATTATAACAATAGCTGTCCCATTCACCAGGTATGCACACTATGTTTCTTATGGTCCATGCTTTGTGAAATAGATCAACTGAAAAACGTTTCCAATGATTCTCATTTCACAATTCCTAATCCTCATCGTTAGTGTAAGAATACAAGGTTCTTGACACTACTAGAATATGTTAGATTCTAACATTTTATGCAACGATCCTTGTAAAGTCATAGCACAAAAGTCACCAAGACTTGGTCAATGAAATTACAAAGTGCTTGAAGTCTCATATTCAAAGTACAATCCTTTGAACATCCTTCTTGCATAAAATTTTCTAATCTAGACATAAATTCTTAATATCCAACTCCCAATATGGAAACATTTCCATATTTTCCATATGACAACTCATTCTAAATATAATCTTATCTATTCATGATAATGTCGATATGGTCCATCCAGTACTATACTTCCAACTACTCACAAGCGACCAATCCACAACGAACTTTGGATCGTCTTTTGGTAGTTGTTTAATTATTTTAGTTAAAAACGATTCTAGTCCCTTTTCCCTCTTAATGTGCTAGGCATTTGGAAAATTTTAGAATAGTCAAATATTGTAGCATATGCAGTTGATCCTATACCCGAAGCGTATTTGACACGATGCATAATGTTTCACATAAAGCCATGATACTTAATCATCCTTCTACCATAATATTTTATGTGTCATGTTCTCACAATTCGAACTATGAAGAGGGATGTCGTAATCATAATCGAATTTTGAGAATGCATTGTGTATCCTTGACTAAATTTATTAACATTTCTCGATCCAAGCCTTAGATTTTTGAAACGAAGTATAAGATTCTCTCCCTTAATTATAGCAAAACAACTTTTCAACCCTTGTGACTTTGCAAAGTATAACTCTTGTTTTTCTATAATTAATATTGCTAACTTGCAATACTTACCATATAAATCATGCTCCCACTAACATAATGATTATTTCCTTATTGGCATAACACTTATGCTCCCACTAGCTTTGACATGTATTTAGAAAACAGCTGAACTTCCAGAAAACAATGCTTATTGAATTCCTTAAGTTCATATTTCTAATGTCTGATGCTTTGATAAGCCTTTATCTAAGCTTCTCAAACTCATACACCTTTGCCTTAGAAGACTCACATGTGTGTATTAAGAAATTGAGAACTTATGGTAATAAGTCTTAATTGTTCAAACCAATTGCCAAATCTCACAATTCGATCTATGAAGAGGGATGCCGTAATCATAATCGAATTTGAGAATACAATTTTTTTCACAATTTCTATCTTCTTAAAATCTCTCTTAGTGAAAGCATTTTCCTCACAATCATTTTCATGAATGACAGAAACCTTATGACACTTAGATTTTATGGTGTTTGTGTTCCTATCCATGTGAATTTGTCAAAACCAAGGTTTGCGACAAATCCAAACTCATATGGACTGAACTTGTTCAATCTCGATTCCTTGCCTCATGGTAGCATGAATGCCCACCATGTCTTCCAATCAACTCACCCCTACATATTAATGTACTTTCCATTTATCAAGGTGCTTTGTATTTATGCATTCAAATGAGAACTCATAGAACTCACATACATATTTAGCTTAATTGGAATGACACAAAATCAAAATAATGTCAACACGATAGGTTATAAACCTCAAGTCGTGCGCTAGTGATGCTCAACTAGGTTTATTCTTGATTTGTTCTTGAAACTTTTCAAGATCATTAAGAACTCCCACTGACGTCTTGACATATATGGTTCTCTTGTCAAGAAACATTTCTTGAGAAATAAATATTCAAGAGTTAATGTAGCTTTTAATCAAGTTTAACACTTCACACAATTGGTCCTAGTTGGTCTTTGTCTTATCCAAGACATCACAACATACCAATTTCACATGTGCAAACCCTAAAAATTAGGGTTTTCATCCTCCAGCTCCTACTCGTCGAGTTCGGGTCCTCTGACTCGTCGAGTAGGTCCAATAATTCACGCGGGATAACCCACCTCTACACGACGAGTTGGGGGCAACCAACTTGTCGAGTATGTCCATAAATATGTATATAATGCTTTAAAACTAGTACCTAAGAGTCGGGGTGTTACACACACACACACACACTCTCTCTCTCTCTCCCTCTCTCTCTCTCTCTACATACATACAATCAGTTTCCTTCCACTCGAAGGATCCGACCCATATATCATATCGATACTAACTTGATCGTCTGAGGCTGCTCCTGGGACGCAAGTCCTGGGGTGACTCTAACAATCTCGTTTATGAATGTAACAGGAATCAAATCGGAGCTCGCTAGCGGCAACGAAGAACACAACTGAGTTCCTGACTCAATCAGCCTAATGACGGATTGCGGGTTACATCAAGTGCTGCCATCTATGGGACCTCGAGCAAGCAAATAGCTACTGCTCCACGAGAAGCTTTATCTGCCCGAAGCCATTATAGATCTTCATATTTTCCAAGGTGTTATCTCCAAAAACTTATCTGATAATTTCTTCTTCTTCATCTGGCATGAGCATATATAGAAATCTATTACTAAAAGTATTAATAACTAAGAATCTCCCACATTTCCTGCATTCTAAAAACCCATACGTATTTTTACTAGCTTCAACGATTTAGATTCAAAGAATTTTTATTATTCACTGCTTTAAAAGTTCGATAAACCTTTGAGTAAATTCATACATATTTTAATGTCTTGGGGAATAATAATAAAAAAAACGATAAGAAAGAAAAGAGGGAATAAATACATGGTTGTCACAACTCTTTTACAATTGCTCAACCAATCGGAAATCTCAGTTTCTTGGTTAGCATATTTAGCAATCATAGACTTTCAAGAACTCAATTTCTCGATAAGAACATGTGTATCATTGGCACCTTAATTCTTCCAAACAATTATTCAGCATTAAGTTATACATGATGCTTACATGGTTGTACTAAGCTTACAAAATATTTCTCCTCTTGATCCAAGCTTTGATGCTTTCCCACTTCTCCTTCAAAAGTGCATTAATAATCACAAGATTAGCTTCTCTCTCACTCTCTAGCTCAAGTGGACGATTAGGGTTTCTATCAAGGGTGTAAGGTGACTGGTGAGGCGGAAATGAGGGCTTAAGGCCCCTTAAATAAGTCATAAACCCGGGGATTTAGGATTTCCTCACACAACGCCAACTCGGCGAGTCAGCTCTCTGACTCATCGAGTCGGTCATTAAACTCACGTGACCAATCCAACTCTACTCGACGAGTCGGACACACAACTCGTCGAGTCACTCATTAAATCCAAAAAATAAATAAATAAATAAATAAATAAATGTAATACCTGGGAGTCGGGATGTTGCAACGAAGCTTAATGAATTTCTCAAAATACTACATACCAAAATATACAAGTGCCATGGGCTACCCCCATGGTCTTTCCTTGCAATGTCGGGGGCCAAATCCCAGTTTTACATACAAAGTGTCAGAGGCCAGATCCTGGTCTTCCATACGATTGCCAGGGGCTAGATCCTAATCTTTCATGCAAACATCATAGAGACAACTAGCATTCCACATAGCAATTAGTGGTCCGACATTGGTGCCTTTGACCCATGGATATAGTGTCACCTGAATTAGACAAGCGGAAACTCAACAACAGTCTCTACAATGAAGTGGGTAACACGAACCACCTAATATCGAGTCGTCTCGGCAACTCAACTAACGTGAACTAAACGAACATCTCTATCTCTGAACACCTACATCCCATAACAATAATCTCTTCTTAGCTCGCATTTCATGTATTACTTATTAAATACTTCATAATGTACATTTTATTCACTCTTGCTATCATCACTTAATAATACATATTTTCATTTTATTTATACTTTGTTATTTATAACTAACTGCTCTTAATATGAAATTTTATTCTTAAACACGTTCCACATTTGAATATTTTAAACCATGACTTATAAATTAAGTCAATACAATTTTGAT